>NW_028143241.1:0-171698 GCF_977018435.1 Lepisma saccharinum | reverse complement strand
GTAAAAATTGTAGGCAATGCAATTGAAAAAAAAACTTAAAATAACTATAACTAAAATAAATAAAAAAAACTTTAACTGTCTCAAATTATCACATACACAATAAATAACTAGCAAGGACAATGAACCTCTTTGGTTTCCGAAAGCAAACAATGGAGACTGTACACCGCACGGCAGATCATGAATTTCTACCTTCCATGTTATCTAAACTCAACGGCCTGTTGATCAATCAATTTTCGGAACGCTGCTCTTCTTGCTGGAACAGTGACGATTTCGGATTCGCGACGATCGGCATGACGAGGAAACCCAACGACGAAAAATACAGAAACAAAATCAACGACTTTCTAAACGTTGCAACGTTGTGAGAAACGTTTCTCACAACGTTGCAACGTTTAGAAAGTCGTTGATTTTGTTTCTGTATTTTTCGTCGTTGGGTTTCCTCGTCATGCCGATCGTCGCGAATCCGAAATCGTCACTGTTCCAGCAAGAAGAGCAGCGTTCCGAAAATTGATTGATCAACAGGCCGTTGAGTTTAGATAACATGGAAGGTAGAAATTCATGATCTGCCGTGCGGTGTACAGTCTCCATTGTTTGCTTTCGGAAACCAAAGAGGTTCATTGTCCTTGCTAGTTATTTATTGTGTATGTGATAATTTGAGACAGTTAAAGTTTTTTTTATTTATTTTAGTTATAGTTATTTTAAGTTTTTTTTTTCAATTGCATTGCCTACAATTTTTACTAATTTCTAAACGATAGTGCCCCCAAGGCAACGTGTGGATTCCACAAGACAAAATACATCTTTTATCGTCATGCGGATCTAATGCTACTTTCCTAACTTCGTTTGTTGTAATCACGTGGTCTGCGCTTTGGATTATTTGTTCTATACTTAGTATCGTCGATTGTGAGTAAAGGCAATCGATGTAATCGTGGAAGGTGAGTTTGTTCTCTACCGTATTCTTGCCCACACCTTTTGCTTTCTTCGTGACGCTAGTCTCTGTTCTCATGGCATACATCTTCGAACGCAAACCCGCGAACTCGACAATAACATCACCGTTACATTCATCTTTCAGTTTACCTAGGACTTTTTTGTTACGAGATGGAATTCCAAATCTGTTGGGTTGAGGATACGCAGACGTATCGAAATACTCGAGCATGGAAGGATTTTTTATGTCTTCGTATAGGTTAGGTGTTTGTATGCTGTAAATGAAGCTGTCGGTGTCCGTGTACAAAAGTGATATTTTATCATTGTAGAAGGGCTTCATCACGTCGTAATGAAATTCGAACATGTAAAGTTTCGACAAGTCGAGAACCGTTGCGCCAACGTAAATTGGCTTTCTGAATTTCATCAATTTTATATCTAGATTGAAAAGTGCCAAATTCTCGTTGTAAATTTTTCTCGACTTGAATCTAGGATCGGCTATCCACTTCCGACATTTATTCTTATCGGAAATTAATTTCACGTCTACGTGCTTTCTAACATTCTCCATGGTCTTTCCGTACACCGCATTGTTCATTAATTTAAAGAAGTCCTTGTCTAAATCGGAAGTGGCAGCTGTTCTATGTTGTGTGTTAGTTTCTATGTAAGGTCTTAACCACGTGGAATGTTTAAACTTTAGTATTCTTCTAACATTTACTATCTCAACACCCTTCCCAATCAAAAACCGGAGATTCTTGTAGTGGACGACGTATCTCTGTTTACGGTTCAATGTTAACAAAAGCTTGTCTTGAACCGAGTCGGGTGGACATTTGATTTCGGGAGTCGGAGGCAAATCCGAAAACGTGTCGTGCAGGTGGTCGGAGAATTGGAGATCTACCTCTGCGAAGAAACCACACTCGCTATCGTCGAAATGAATAATGTCTATCGAAGTGGGATCTAACCATTCGAATCCCCCGTAAGGAAGTTTCTGAACCATGGCATGTCCGTAGAGATTATTAACGTCGGCGTAGAAGATGTAATTCGATGCTCGATTTGAATCGTAATCTTCTTTCATGTGTACGTTATTAGCTTTCGCATGTCTCTGTACGCATTGCACCATTCCACCTCGTATCCCTCTTTCGATAAATAGCAACATGTCAACGTCCGATATCAGTTCCAGCTTGACCTTTGTCTGGAATAACATTGCCGACCACGCTAATCCCGGTAGACTGTAGAAATACGCTGGATCTAATTTATAAATATTCGTTGCCGTTTTCCTGAACGCTTGAAAAACATCCGCGAGTATCGTCACGTCTAATTTTAAGTATGCGTCGTGGTAGTCTCCGAGTGTCCTACATTCTAATTTCTCCCACATGAGTTGCGCGTGTTGGTATTCTTCGTCCGTGATTCCTTTCTCTCTGAGTCTGCTGTAAAATTCCCTTGGAGGTGGGAGAACGTCGTCGTTAAATTTAGAATCATCACTGACGTATTCGTAAGGATAAATCCCTTTACGTCTAACGAGTTCTATGTCCACGTTGGGAAAACTAGCTCTAGTTATTTTGAATTGATCGTCGGTGAGTTTGTTCGCTAAAGCATCCAGACTTGCAGAGAGAAATCTATACGAATCCAGGAAGCGCATCTCGATTGTATTTTTCGTTCCCGGAATCGACACTTGCTTGCTGAGACTAATGTAGCGTTCCTCATTCTCGGCCAAGACACCTATACGTTTCGGATCGTAGCCAAGATGTCTCACCAGGTGGTGAAAATCATATCCGCTTCCGTTGTGAAAGAATATGGGGATGAATTTAGGTTTCTGGATTTTAAGATTGCACGTATTGCAAATTCCACCTATGTAGTTTCCGCTGAAATGATCGTGGTGGAATACTTTTTTGTTCTCATCAGTGAAACTTTGATCACATACCGGACACACCTCAGTGGAATTGTAATCTTGAAGTTCATTTTCAGTTAAAGGTGCCATCGGTTTTGATGTAAACAATACGCTACCAATTACCTCAACCTCCTCCACCATTTTTTCCAGGAAGTGTTCGATTACATTTGGCCCGCGGTATATATATGCCTCATTTATTTTATCACGTCGCACAACAACATAGCCGAAACTGTTTGGTTGATGAAGCTGGTACGGCGTTGTGGAGGAAATTTCAGGATCCGGTTCGCAGTAGGAGAGTGGTTTCAGGAACGCCTCGAAATCAGCAACGATGATGGCCGGATGTTCCAACAATGCCTTGTGCATTTTGAATTCTTCGACTTCGTTCGTTTCGGGCATCAACATTCTAGCCGGTCTGTTGTCGCCGCAATAAATTTTATGTTCTGCAAGTTTCTCGATAGCAATTTGACGTCCGGTGTAATTTCGATAATTGAGTTGTTTTCGATCGTCGAACGTGGTTAGGCATCTCGGGCAAACTTCGATGTTGTTTGCATACTTGGTAGTTTGACTTCTGACCAAACGTGATAGAGAACGAATTAGCGTGTAATGATGAACATCCTCGTTTGAAATAAGAAGAAGATTAATCACACGAGCATCGTCATCGTCGATATCGCTTATCCTGACGGGATGCACGAGATATTTATCTGACGTGAAGGAATATACATTAATAGCGATGCGTTTTCCCGCACGATTTTCGAACTTTGTTATATCCGACAATGTCACCGGGTATTCGATGCCAGACATTACACTTTCAAACTCGGACTCGTATTGCTTGTAATGAGAAACCTGTTCTGGATGATTTAACCAATGAACAGGATGCAGTGCAGCCAATATACACCAGAGAAAACACTTGTTATCGCTGTTCTGTATATTTAACACAGCCCTCTTGTGTTGAATGTTCGGTGGAAGAGGAACGTAGCTGGAAGCGCGAAGAGGCGAGAATCGGTTCACGTAAACGGTTAACGTGTGAGGACTTCCACACAGAGACCATCCCGACCCTTTAGCCTCGAAATCGTCATGTTTCTTAACCAGCTCATTGGTAACTTTATAATAGAAGTTGTCCAAATTTTCGACGTCCGCCAAATGAAGAGTCTGGTTTTTTGTACAATGATAAAAAATACTCGTTGTGCCATCAACTTTCTCGTATTCAGAAAACAGAACAACATATACTTTTATAGAGTTGTTTTCAAGTTTATTTTTTAGAATATTTAGTACAGATGTTTTCGTTTCGTCCAAGAAACTAAGGATGTCACGGCCTGGTTCTGACCTAATTGAAAAATCCTGGAGTTGGTCGTTGAATGCAGATCTAATTGGTTTGCGTTCATTAGATAATTTAATTTGCTTGGAAGTGGAAGCTTCCGTATCTGCATTATCGATTTTCCTTTTCAATGTTCCTCGTTCGATCGATAGTTTGCAAATTTTGAGGTGTTTACTTAAATTTGCAATGCTGATCATCTTTCCACATCGAGCACAAGACTTAGAAGGTAACAAACGATTAATTCTCGAATCTGTTTCGCTACATCTTGCCCTGTGCTTGCTAATATTAGTTTTAGATATTAATTTTTCGCAAGTAACACATTCAGTTTTATCATTTTTTCGATTGAAACTGGTGGTGGATGCCATTATGCTTTCTCCAAAAAATCACAGAAATCAAAAAATGTCTAGCGATACAATTTTCAGGTATGTTATTTTATATAGAATTTCTTAGAGTGATTACAAAACTCAAAAATTCAATCTACTGTAAATAGAATTTCGGGTATGTTATTTATATATAATTTCTTGTGTGCGAATACAAAAAACTCAAGAATTCAATCTACTGTGAATACAATTTTCAGGTATGTTATTTTATATAGAATTTCTTGAGGTGATTACAAAACTCAAAAAAAAAATCAATCTACTGCAAATATAATTTTCAGGTATGTTATTTTATATAGAATTTTCTCAGGGGGAATACAAAACTCAAAAATCCAAGACAGTTCAGTTTTAACGTGTTCATATTTGAAAAAAAAATGCAAAAATACGCCTTGGAGATTTCAACCAATCCACTTTACTAGATTGGCGAAACTCTTAACTATTGTTATTTGGAACCTTTAACCTTTTTTTTGGTGACGTAGAATACGCGTAGAGAGGTTGGGTTTAGTGTGTCGGCCGAGTCTCGGTGTCCTCTGTCCTCCCATACCAAAATAAACACATCACAATACAGAAATAATGAGAGGCGTGTGTGTGTGTGGCAGAGAGATCACATCGTTCCGAGAGGTTTACAAAGGTCACAATATATAAACATTTGACCGGGACTTGGAAAATTACAATACAGTGCATTCATCCTTCAAGGATGAGAGAGTGCATTATTTACTCATCGCGCTGTGTCAGCACAACAAATAAATGCGTGGAACATAGAGAGAAAATAAGTTTTTGAGGTTTTGATAAAATTTTCGTAGGTTTGCAACACTGTGGCTCACTTCAGTAAATTGAAGTGAGTTTTTGATGTTTTGGTGCTGTTTTCTTCGCTGTAAAACATCGTCAGCGCAATAAATGAGACGCGGAACGTGGAGAGAAAGTGAGTTTTTGAGGTTTGGCGAGCTCCACCAAGCTCCACCGAGCTCCACTTTCGGTTGGTGAACTCTATCCATTTGGGTCTACTACAGTTCGGTGTGCAAATAAAAAAAATAATGGGTTAAGTTATATCACTGAAGATCGTAAAAAAATCGTAAGATAGGTTAAGTTATATCACATAAGATCGTAAAAAATCGTAAGATAGGTTAAGTTATATCACGTAAGATCGTGATCAAGTGAGGTGCTGTCAACACTGCGAGAAAATAGAGCTTATGCCTTACAAGAGAAAACCATTAAGGCGAGCTCCACCGAGCTCCACTTTCTGACGTTGAACCCGTGCAGTGTTGCCATCCATCCATCTCTCTCCCTCTCTAGCCCTTGCCAAGTAAAAAAAGGTATAGGTAGGAGTTGGTAACACTGTGAGAAAATGGAGCTCATGCCTTACAAGAGAAAACCATTAAGGCGAGCTCCACCGAGCTCCACTTTCTGACGTTGAACCCGTGCAGTATTGCCATCCGCCCATCTCTCTCTTTTACGGCAGTGCATGTTTGTTGCCGGCTCTCCTTCCCCAGTGTGTGTAGGTTGGCAAAAATTGCTTTATGCACTGTAAGGCAAGCCTCAAGCAAGGTTGCCAGCTCCTTGCTTCAGGTTAGGTTAGACCAAAAAAGGCTGTAGGCGGGTGTTGGCAGCTGTCGGTTGTTTAACTCTTCCCCTCTCTCTCTTTTTTGTAAAAGACCATGGTAAAAGTACCAGTAGGTTGGCAACCTTGCTTTATGCACTGTAAGGCAAGCCTCAAGCAGTGTTGCCAGCTCCTTGCTTTAGGTTAGGTTAGACCAAAAAAGGCTGTAGGTGGGTGTTGGCAGCTGTCGGTTGTTTAACTCTTCCCTCTCTCTCTCCTCTCTCTTTTTTTTGTAAAAGGCCATGGCAAAAGTACCAGTAGGTTGGCAACCTTGCTTTATGCACTGTAAGGCAAGCCTCAAGCAGTGTTGCCAGCTCCTTGCTTTAGATTAGGTTAGACCAAAAAAACCTTGGTGATTTTTTTCGAGTAAGGTGTTGGCAACACTGCGAGAAAATAGAGCTTATGCCTTACAAGAGCAAGCCATTAAGAAGCCTCAAGCAGGGTTGCCAGCTCCTTGCTTTAGGTTAGGTTAGACCAGAAAAAAAACCTTGGTGATTTTTTCGAGTGAGGTGTTGGCAACACTGCGAGCCTCACCGAGCCTCATTTTCGGGCTTAGAACCGGTCCACCTGGACTACTAGTTATGTTGGAAACAGTAAGACTTAGAAAAAATCTGTTTGCGGATTCGTCATGTGCGCCTATATGTAAGTAAAATATGAATAAAACCTATGCTCGGAAATCCAAAATGGCGACCGGAAGTGGGGTTATCTTGGAAACGGTAAGACTTAGAAAAAATCTGTTTGCGGATTCGTCATGTGCGCCTATATGTAAGTAAAATATGAATAAAACCTATGCTCGGAAATCCAAAATGGCGACCGGAAGTGGGGTTATCTTGGAAACGGTAAGACTTAGAAAAAATCTGTTTGCGGATTCGTCATGTACGCCTATATGTAAGTAAAATATGAATAGAACCTATGCTCGGAAATCCAAAATGGCGACCGGAAGTGGGGTTATCTTGGAAACAGCAAGACTTAGAAAAAATCTGTTTGCAGATTCGTCACGTACGCCTATATGTAAGTAAAATATGAATAAAACCTATTCTCGGAAATCCAAAATGGCAACCGGAAGTGGGATTATCTTGGAAACCGTAAAACTTAGGAAAAATCTGTTTGGGGATTCATCATGTACACCTATACGTAAAAAAAATATAAATAGGTTAAGTTATATCACATAAGATCGTGGCGTTCGTACCAAGTATGAGTGCGAAAAAAAGAGAAAAATAGGAAATTTTGCTAAAACATCGCTAAGCGCTAAAACATCGACAAAACATGACAAAAAATTGTCATTATATGTCAAAAACTGATTTTCAATTGATAAAAAAAAGGCTACAAAAAAACTCGTACCAAGTATTGCGTTGAAACAATCAATATGCACTACTAACATCCTTTCTGAAAATTTGAAAATTCTTAAAAAATCCGTCCAAAATCTTGATGACCCCAATATCTTGTTTTGTACGTTTTTTCCACGTGTCTTGACATCCAATGTATCCCTGCAATGTTTGGTGAAGATCTGAGTATGTAGTTTTTGAACTTATATGGAACCTCCTATCTGAAAATTTGAAAATTCTTAAAAAATTTGACCAAAATCTTGATGTCCCCAATCCTATGTTTTGTATGTTTTTTCCACGTGTCTTGACATCCAATGTATCCCTGCAAAGTTTGGTGAAGATCTGAGTATGTAGTTTTTGACCTTATATGGAACCTCCTTTCTGAAAATTTGAAAATTCTTAAAAAAATCGTCCAAAATCTTGATGTCTCCACTCTCTTGTTTTGTACGTTTTTTCCACGTGTCTTGACATGCAAAGTATCCCTGCAACGTTTGGTGAAGATCTGAGTATGTCGTTTTTGACCTTATCTGCAACCTCCCATCTGAAAATTTGAAAATTCTTAAAAAATTCGTCGAAAATCTTGATGTCTCCAATCTCTTGTTTTGTACGTTTTTTCCACGTGTCTTGACATGCAAAGTATCCCTGCAACGTTTGGTGAAGATCTGAGTATGTAGTTTTTGACCTTATCTGGAACCTCCTATCTGAAAATTTGAAAATTCTTCAAAAATTCGTCCAAAATCTTGATGTCTCCAATCTCTTGTTTTGTACGTTTTTCCACGTGTCTTGACATTAAATGTATCCCTGCAAAGTTTGGTGAAGATCTGAGTATGTAGTTTTTGACCTTATCTGGAACCTCCCATCTGAAAATTTGAAAATTTTTAAAAAATTCGTCCAAAATCTTGATGTCTCCAATCTCTTGTTTTGTACGATTTTTCCACGTGTCTTGACCTCCAATGTATCCCTGCAATGTTTGGTGAAGATCTGAGTATGTAGTTTTTGACCTTATATGGAACCTCCTATCTGAAAATTTGAAAATTCTTAAAAATATTGACCAAAATCTTGATGTCCCCAATCCTATGTTTTGTATGTTTTTTCCACGTGTCTTGACATCCAATGTATCCCTGCAAAGTTTGGTGAAGATCTGAGTATGTAGTTTTTGACCTTATCTGGAACATCCTTTCTGAAAATTTGAAAATTCTTAAAAAATTCGTCCAAAATCTTGATGTCTCCAATCTCTTGTTTTGTACGTTTTTTCCACGTGTCTTGACATCCAATGTATCCCTGCAAAGTTTGGTGAAGATCTGAGTATGTAGTTTTTGACCTTATCTGGAACCTCCTATCTGAAAATTTGAAAATTGTTAAAAAATTCGTCCAAAATCTTGATGTCTCCAATCACTTGTTTTGTACGTTTTTCCCACGTGTCTTGACATCCAATGTATCCCTGCAAAGTTTGGTGAAGATCTGAGTATGTAGTTTTTGACCTTATCTGGAACCTCATTTCTGAAAATTTGAAAATTCCTCAAAAATTGGACCAAAATCTTGATGTCTCCAATCTCTTGTTTTGTACGTATTTTCCACGTGTCTTGACATCCAATGTATCCCTGCAAAGTTTGGTGAAGATCTGAGTATGTAGTTTTTGACCTTATCTGGAACCTCCTATCTGAAAATTTGAAAATTCTTAAAAAATTCGTCCAAAATCTTGATGTCTCCAATCTCTTGTTTTGTACGTTTTTTCCACGTGTCTTGACATCCAATGTATCCCTGCAAAGTTTGGTGAAGATCTGAGTATGTCGTTTTTGACCTTACCTGGAACCTCCCTTCTGAAAATTTGAAAATTCTTAAAAAATTCGTCCAAAATCTTGACGTCTCCAATCTCTTGTTTTGTACGTTTTTTCCACGTGTCTTGACATCCAATGTATCCCTGCAAAGTTTGGTGAAGATCTGAGTATGTAGTTTTTGACCTTATCAGGAACCTCCCATCTGAAAATTTGAAAATTCCTAAAAAATCCGTCCAAAATCTTGATGCCCCCAATCTCTTGTTTTGTACGATTTTTCCACGTGTCTTGACATCCAATGTATCCCTGCAAAGTTTGGTGAAGATCTGAGTATGTAGTTTTTGACCTTATCTGGAACCTCCTATCTGAAAATTTGAAAATTCTTAAAAAATTCGACCAAAATCTTGATGTCTCCAATCTCTTGTTTTGTACGTTTTTTCCACGTGTCTTGACATCCAATGTATCCCTGCATAGTTTGGTGAAGATCTGAGTATGTAGTTTTTGACCTTATATGGAACCTCCTATCTGAAAATTTGAAAATTCTTAAAAAATTCGACCAAAATCTTGATGTCCCAAATTCTATGTTTTGTATGTTTTTTCACGTGTCTTGACATCCAATGTTCCCTGCAATGTTTGGTGAAGATCTGAGTATGTAGTTTTTGACCTCATATGGAACCTCCTATCTGAAAATTTGAAAATTCTTAAAAAATTTGACCAAAATCTTGATGTCCCCAATCCTATGTTTTGTATGTTTTTCCCACGTGTCTTGACATCCAATGTATCCCTGCAAAGTTTGGTGAAGATCTGAGTATGTAGTTTTTGACCTTATCTGGAACCTCCTATCTGAAAATTTGAAAATTCTTAAAAAATTCGTCCAAAATCTTGATGTCCCCAATCTCTTGTTTTGTACGTTTTTTTACGTGTCTTGACATCCAATGTATCCCTGCAAAGTTTGGTGAAGATCTGAGTATGTCGTTTTTGACCTTATCTGGAACATCCTTTCTGGAAATTTGAAAATTCTTAAAAAATTCGTCCAAAATCTTGACGTCTCCAATCTCTTGTTTTGTACGTTTTTTCCACGTGTCTTGACATCCAATGTATCCCTGTAAAGTTTGGTGAAGATCTGAGTATGTAGTTTTTGACCTTATCTGGAACCTCCCATCTGAAAATTTGAAAATTGTTAAAAAATTCGTCCAAAATCTTGATGTCTCCAATCTCTTGTTTTGTACGTTTTTCCCACGTGTCTTGACATCCAATGTATCCCTGCAAAGTTTGGTGAAGATCTGAGTATGTAATTTTTGACCTTATCTGGAACCTCCCATCTGAAAATTTGAAAATTCCTCAAAAATTCGTCCAAAATCTTGATGTCTCCAATCTCTTGTTTTGTACGTTTTTTCCACGTGTCTTGACATTCAATGTATCCCTGCAAAGTTTGGTGAAGATCTGAGTATGTAGTTTTTGACCTTATCTGGAACATCCTATCTGAAAATTTGAAAATTCTTAAAAAATTCGTCCAAAATCTTGATGTCTCCAATCTCTTGTTTTGTACGTTTTTTCCACGTGTCTTGACATCCAATGTATCCCTGGAAAGTTTGGTGAAGATCTGAGTATGTCGTTTTTGACCTTATCTGGAACATCCTTTCTGAAAATTTGAAAATTCTTAAAAAATTCGTCCAAAATCTTGATGTCTCCAATCTCTTGTTTTGTACGTTTTTTCCACGTGTCTTGACATCCAATGTATCCCTGCAAAGTTTGGTGAAGATCTGAGTATGTAGTTTTTGACCTTATCTGGAACCTCCTATCTCAAAATTTGAAAATTCTTAAAAAATTCGTCCAAAATCTTGACGTCTCCAATCTATTGTTTTGTACGTTTTTCCCACGTGTCTTGACATCCAATGTATCCCTGCAAAGTTTGGTGAAGATCTGAGTATGTAGTTTTTGACCTTATCTGGAACCTCATTTCTGAAAATTTGAAAATTCCTCAAAAATTCGTCCAAAATCTTGATGTCTCCAATCTCTTGTTTTGTACGTTTTTTCCACGTGTCTTGACCTCCAATGTATCCCTGCAATGTTTGGTGAAGATCTGAGTATGTAGTTTTTGACCTTATATGGAACTTCCTATCTGAAAATTTGAAAATTCTTAAAAAATTTGACCAAAATTTTGATGTCCCCAATCCTATGTTTTGTATGTTTTTTCCACGTGTCTTGACATCCAATGTATCCCTGCAAAGTTTGGTGAAGATCTGAGTATGTCGTTTTTGACCTTATCTGGAACATCCTTTCTGAAAATTTGAAAATTCTTAAAAAATTCGTCCAAAATCTTGATGTCTCCAATCTCTTGTTTTGTACGTTTTTTCCACGTGTCTTGACATCTAATGTATCCCTGCAAAGTTTGGTGAAGATCTGAGTATGTTGTTTTTTGACCTTATATGGAACCTCCTATCTGAAAATTTGAAAATTCTTAAAAAATTTGACCAAAATCTTGATGTCCGCAATCCTATGTTTTGTATGTTTTTTCCCCGTGTCTTGACATCCAATGTATCCCTGCAGAGTTTGGTGAAGATCTGAGTATGTCGTTTTTGACCTTATCTGCAACATCCTTTCTGAAAATTTGAAAATTCTTAAAAAATTCGTCCAAAATCTTGATGTCTCCAATCTCTTGTTTTGTACGTTTTTTCCACGTGTCTTGACATCCAATGTATCCCTGCAAAGTTTGGTGAAGATCTGAGTATGTAGTTTTTGACCTTATCTGGAACCTCATTTCTGAAAATTTGAAAATTCTTAAAAAATTCGTCCAAAATCTTGATGTCTCCAATCTCTTGTTTTGTACGTTTTTTCCACGTGTCTTGACATCCAATGTATCCCTGCAAAGTTTGGTGAAGATCTGAGTATGTCGTTTTTGACTTTATCTGGAACATCCTATCTGAAAATTTGAAAATTCTTAAAAAATTCGTCCAAAATCTTGATGTCTCCAATCTCTTGTTTTGTACGTTTTTGCCATGTGTCTTGACATCCAATGTATCCCTGCAAAGTTTGGTGAAGATCTGAGTATGTCGTTTTTGAACTCATCTGGAACATCCTTTCTGAAAATTTGAAAATTCTTAAAAAATTCGTCCAAAATCTTGACGTCTCCAATCTCTTGTTTTGTACGTTTTTTCCACGTGTCTTGACATCCAATGTATCCCTGCAAAGTTTGGTGAAGATCTGAGTATGTAGTTTTTGACCTTATCTAGAACCTCCCATCTGAAAATTTGAAAATTCCTAAAAAATCCGTCCAAAATCTTGATGCCCCCAATCTCTTGTTTTGTACGATTTTTCCACGTGTCTTGACATCCAATGTATCCCTGCAAAGTTTGGTGAAGATCTGAGTATGTAGTTTTTGGCCTTATCTGGAACCTCCTATCTGAAAATTTGAAAATTCTTAAAAAATTCGTCCAAAATCTTGATGTCTCAAATCTCTTGTTTTGTACGTTTTTGCCACGTGTCTTGACATCCAATGTATCCCTGCAAAGTTTGGTGAAGATCTGAGTATGTAGTTTTTGACCTTATCTGGAACCTCATTTCTGAAAATTTGAAAATTCCTCAAAAATTCGTCCAAAATCTTGATGTCTCCAATCTCTTGTTTTGTACGTTTTTTCCACGTGTCTTGACATCCAATGTATCCCTGCAAAGTTTGGTGAAGATCTGAGTATGTAGTTTTTGACCTTATCTGGAACCTCCTATCTGAAAATTTGAAAATTCTTAAAAAATTCGTCCAAAATCTTGATGTCTCCAATCTCTTGTTTTGTACGTTTTTCCACGTGTCTTGACATCCAATGTATCCCTGCATAGTTTGGTGAAGATCTGAGTATGTCGTTTTTGACCTTATCTGGAACCTCCCATCTGAAAATTTGAAAATTCCTAAAAAATCCGTCCAAAATCTTGATGACCCCAATCTCTTGTTTTGTAAGTTTTTTCCACGTGTCTTGACATCCAATGTATCCCTGCAAAGTTTAGTGAAGATCTGAGTATGTTGTTTTTGACCTTATCTGGAACCTCCTATCTGAAAATTTGAAAATTCTTAAAAAATTCGTCCAAAATCTTGATGTCTACAATCTCTTGTTTTGTACGTTTTTCCCACGTGTCTTGACATCCAATGTATCCCTGCAAAGTTTGGTGAAGATCTGAGTATGTAGTTTTTGACCTTATCTGGAACCTCCTATCTGAAAATTTGAAAATTGTTAAAAAATTCGTCCAAAATCTTGATGTCTCCAATCTCTTGTTTTGTACGTTTTTCCCACGTGTCTTGACATCCAATGTATCCCTGCAAAGTTTGGTGAAGATCTGAGTATGTAGTTTTTGACCTTATCTGGAACCTCATTTCTGAAAATTTGAAAATTCCTCAAAAATTGGACCAAAATCTTGATGTCTCCAATCTCTTGTTTTGTACGTTTTTTCCACGTGTCTTGACATCCAATGTATCCCTGCAAAGTTTGGTGAAGATCTGAGTATGTAGTTTTTGACCTTATCTGGAACCTCCTATCTGAAAATTTGAAAATTCTTAAAAAATTCGTCCAAAATCTTGATGTCTCCAATCTCTTGTTTTGTACGTTTTTTCCATGTGTCTTGACATCCAATGTATCCCTGCAAAGTTTGGTGAAGATCTGAGTATGTCGTTTTTGAACTCATCTGGAACATCCTTTCTGAAAATTTGAAAATTCTTAAAAAATTCGTCCAAAATCTTGACGTCTCCAATCTCTTGTTTTGTACGTTTTTTTCACGTGTCTTGACATCCAATGTATCCCTGCAAAGTTTGGTGAAGATCTGAGTATGTAGTTTTTGACCTTATCTAGAACCTCCCATCTGAAAATTTGAAAATTCCTAAAAAATCCGTCCAAAATCTTGATGCCCCCAATCTCTTGTTTTGTACGATTTTTCCACGTGTCTTGACATCCAATGTATCCCTGCAAAGTTTGGTGAAGATCTGAGTATGTAGTTTTTGACCTTATCTGGAACCTCCTATCTGAAAATTTGAAAATTCTTAAAAAATTCGTCCAAAATCTTGATGTCTCCAATCTCTTGTTTTGTACGTTTTTGCCACGTGTCTTGACATCCAATGTATCCCTGCAAAGTTTGGTGAAGATCTGAGTATGTAGTTTTTGACCTTATCTGGAACCTCATTTCTGAAAATTTGAAAATTCCTCAAAAATTCGTCCAAAATCTTGATGTCTCCAATCTCTTGTTTTGTACGTTTTTTCCACGTGTCTTGACATCCAATGTATCCCTGCAAAGTTTGGTGAAGATCTGAGTATGTAGTTTTTTGACCTTATCTGGATCCTCCTATCTGAAAATTTGAAAATTCTTAAAAAATTCGTCCAAAATCTTGATGTCTCCAATCTCTTGTTTTGTACGTTTTTTCCACGTGTCTTGACATCCAATGTATCCCTGCATAGTTTGGTGAAGATCTGAGTATGTAGTTTTTGACCTTATATGGAACCTCCTATCTGAAAATTTGAAAATTCTTAAAATATTCGACCAAAATCTTGATGTCCCAAATTCTATGTTTTGTATGTTTTTTGCACGTGTCTTGACATCCAATGTATCCATGCAAAGTTTGGTGAAGATCTGAGTATGTCGTTTTTGACCTTATCTGGAACCTCCCATCTGAAAATTTAAAAATTCTTAAAAAATTCGTCCAAAATCTTGATGTCTCCAATCTCTTGTTTTGTACGTTTTTTTCACGTGTCTTGACATCCAATGTTCCCTGCAATGTTTGGTGAAGATCTGAGTATGTAGTTTTTGACCTCATATGGAACCTCCTATCTGAAAATTTGAAAATTCTTAAAAAAATTGACCAAAATCTTGATGTCCCCAATCCTATGTTTTGTATGTTTTTCCCACGTGTCTTGACATCCAATGTATCCCTGCAAAGTTTGGTGAAGATCTGAGTATGTAGTTTTTGACCTTATCTGGAACCTCCTATCTGAAAATTTGAAAATTCTTAAAAAATTCGTCCAAAATCTTGATGTCCCCAATCTCTTGTTTTGTACGTTTTTTCCACGTGTCTTGACATCCAATGTATCCCTGCAAAGTTTGGTGAAGATCTGAGTATGTCGTTTTTGACCTTATCTGGCACATCCTTTCTGGAAATTTGAAAATTCTTAAAAAATTCGTCCAAAATCTTGACGTCTCCAATCTCTTGTTTTGTACGTTTTTTCCACATGTCTTGACATCCAATGTATCCCTGTAAAGTTTGGTGAAGATCTGAGTATGTAGTTTTTGACCTTATCTGGAACCTCCCATCTGAAAATTTGAAAATTCCTAAAAAATCCGTCCAAAATCTTGATGACCCAATCTCTTGTTTTGTACGTTTTTTCCACGTGTCTTGACATCCAATGTATCCCTGCAAAGTTTGGTGAAGATCTGAGTATGTAGTTTTTGACCTTATCTGGAACCTCCTATCTGAAAATTTGAAAATTTTTAAAAAATTCGTCCAAAATCTTGATGTCTCCAATCTCTTGTTTTGTACGTTTTTCCCACGTGTCTTGACATCCAATGTATCCCTGCAAAGTTTGGTGAAGATCTGAGTATGTAGTTTTTGACCTTATCTGGAACCTCATTTCTGAAAATTTGAAAATTCCTCAAAAATTCGTCCAAAATCTTGATGTCTCCAATGTCTTGTTTTGTACGTTTTTTCCACGTGTCTTGACATTCAATGTATCCCTGCAAAGTTTGGTGAAGATCTGAGTATGTAGTTTTTGACCTTATCTGGAACCTCCTATCTGAAAATTTGAAAATTCTTAAAAAATTCGTCCAAAATCTTGATGTCTCCAATCTCTTGTTTTGTACGTTTTTTCCACGTGTCTTGACATCCAATGTATCCCTGGAAAGTTTGGTGAAGATCTGAGTATGTCGTTTTTGACCTTATCTGGAACATCCTTTCTGAAAATTTGAAAATTCTTAAAAAATTCTTCCAAAATCTTGACGTCTCCAAACTCTTGTTTTGTACGTTTTTTCCACGTGTCTTGACATCCAATGTATCCCTGCAAAGTTTGGTGAAGATCTGAGTATGTAGTTTTTGGCCTCATATGGAACCTCCTATCTGAAAATTTGAAAATTCTTAAAAAATTTGACCAAAATCTTGATGTCCCCAATCCTATGTTTTGTATGTTTTTCCCACGTGTCTTGACATCCAATGTATTCCTGCAAAGTTTGGTGAAGATCTGAGTATGTAGTTTTTGACCTTATATGGAACCTCCTTTCTGAAAATTTGAAAATTCTTAAAAAATTCGTCCAAAATCTTGATGTCTCCAATCTCTTGTTTTGTACGTTTTTTCCACGTGTCTTGACATCCAATGTATCCATGCAAAGTTTGGTGAAGATCTGAGTATGTCGTTTTTGACCTTATCTGGAACCTCCCATCTGAAAATTTGAAAATTCTTAAAAAATTCGTCGAAAATCTTGATGTCTCCAATCTCTTGTTTTGTACGTTTTTTCCACGTGTCTTGACATGCAAAGTATCCCTGCAACGTTTGGTGAAGATCTGAGTATGTAGTTTTTGACCTTATCTGGAACCTCCTATCTGAAAATTTGAAAATTCTTCTAAAATTCGTCCAAAATCTTGATGTCTCCAATCTCTTGTTTTGTACGTTTTTTCCACGTGTCTTGACATCCAATGTATCCCTGCAATGTTTGGTGAAGATCTGAGTATGTAGTTTTTGACCTTATTTGGAACCTCCTATCTGAAAATTTGAAAATTCTTAAAAAATTTGACCAAAATCTTGATATCCCAAATCCTATGTTTTGTATGTTTTTTCCACGTGTCTTGACATCCAATGTATCCATGCAAAGTTTGGTGAAGATCTGAGTATGTAGTTTTTGACCTTATCTGGAACCTCATTTCTGAAAATTTGAAAATTCCTCAAAAATTCGTCCAAAATCTTGATGTCTCCAATCTCTTGTTTTGTACGTTTTTTCCACGTGTCTTGACATCCAATGTATCCCTGCAAAGTTTGGTGAAGATCTGAGTATGTAGTTTTTGACCTTATCTGGAACCTCCTATCTGAAAATTTGAAAATTCTTAAAAAATTCGTCCAAAATCTTGATGTCTCCAATCTCTTGTTTTGTACGTTTTTTCCACGTGTCTTGACATCCAATGTATCCCTGCATAGTTTGGTGAAGATCTGAGTATGTAGTTTTTGACCTTATATGAACCTCCTATCTGAAAATTTGAAAATTCTTAAAAAATTCGACCAAAATCTTGATGTCCCAAATTCTATGTTTTGTATGTTTTTTCCACGTGTCTTGACATCCAATGTATCCATGCAAAGTTTGGTGAAGATCTGAGTATGTCGTTTTTGACCTTATCTGGAACCTCCCATCTGAAAATTTGAAAATTCTTAAAAAATTCGTCCAAAATCTTGATGTCTCCAATCTCTTGTTTTGTACGTTTTTTTCACGTGTCTTGACATCCAATGTTCCCTGCAATGTTTGGTGAAGATCTGAGTATGTATTTTTTGACCTCATATGGAACCTCCTATCTGAAAATTTGAAAATTCTTAAAAAATTTGACCAAAATCTTGATGTCCCCAATCCTATGTTTTGTATGTTTTTCCCACGTGTCTTGACATCCAATGTATCCCTGCAAAGTTTGGTGAAGATCTGAGTATGTAGTTTTTGACCTTATCTGGAACCTCCTATCTGAAAATTTGAAAATTCTTAAAAAATTCGTCTAAAATCTTGATGTCCCCAATCCTATGTTTTGTATGTTTTTCCCACGTGTCTTGACATCCAATGTATCCCTGCAAAGTTTGGTGAAGATCTGAGTATGTAGTTTTTGACCTTATCTGGAAACTCATTTCTGAAAATTTGAAAATTCCTCAAAAATTGGACCAAAATCTTGATGTCTCCAATCTCTTGTTTTGTACGTTTTTTCCACGTGTCTTGACATCCAATGTATCCCTGCAAAGTTTGGTGAAGATCTGAGTATGTAGTTTTTGACCTTATCTGGAACCTCCTATCTGAAAATTTGAAAATTCTTAAAAAATTCGTCCAAAATCTTGATGTCTCCAATCTCTTGTTTTGTACGTTTTTTCCATGTGTCTTGACATCCAATGTATCCCTGCAAAGTTTGGTGAAGATCTGAGTATGTCGTTTTTGAACTCATCTGGAACATCCTTTCTGAAAATTTGAAAATTCTTAAAAAATTCGTCCAAAATCTTGACGTCTCCAATCTCTTGTTTTGTACGTTTTTTCCACGTGTCTTGACATCCAATGTATCCCTGCAAAGTTTGGTGAAGATCTGAGTATGTAGTTTTTGACCTTATCTAGAACCTCCCATCTGAAAATTTGAAAATTCCTAAAAAATCCGTCCAAAATCTTGATGCCCCCAATCTCTTGTTTTGTACGATTTTTCCACGTGTCTTGACATCCAATGTATCCCTGCAAAGTTTGGTGAAGATCTGAGTATGTAGTTTTTGACCTTATCTGGAACCTCCTATCTGAAAATTTGAAAATTCTTAAAAAATTCGTCCAAAATCTTGATGTCTCCAATCTCTTGTTTTGTACGTTTTTGCCACGTGTCTTGACATCCAATGTATCCCTGCAAAGTTTGGTGAAGATCTGAGTATGTAGTTTTTGACCTTATCTGGAACCTCATTTCTGAAAATTTGAAAATTCCTCAAAAATTCGTCCAAAATCTTGATGTCTCCAATCTCTTGTTTTGTACGTTTTTTCCACGTGTCTTGACATCCAATGTATCCCTGCAAAGTTTGGTGAAGATCTGAGTATGTAGTTTTTTGACCTTATCTGGAACCTCCTATCTGAAAATTTGAAAATTCTTAAAAAATTCGTCCAAAATCTTGATGTCTCCAATCTCTTGTTTTGTACGTTTTTTCCACGTGTCCTGACATCCAATGTATCCCTGCATAGTTTGGTGAAGATCTGAGTATGTAGTTTTTGACCTTATATGGAACCTCCTATCTGAAAATTTGAAAATTCTTAAAATATTCGACCAAAATCTTGATGTCCCAAATTCTATGTTTTGTATGTTTTTTGCACGTGTCTTGACATCCAATGTATCCATGCAAAGTTTGGTGAAGATCTGAGTATGTCGTTTTTGACCTTATCTGGAACCTCCCATCTGAAATTTTAAAAATTCTTAAAAAATTCGTCCAAAATCTTGATGTCTCCAATCTCTTGTTTTGTACGTTTTTTTCACGTGTCTTGACATCCAATGTTCCCTGCAATGTTTGGTGAAGATCTGAGTATGTAGTTTTTGACCTCATATGGAACCTCCTATCTGAAAATTTGAAAATTCTTTAAAAAATTGACCAAAATCTTGATGTCCCCAATCCTATGTTTTGTATGTTTTTCCCACGTGTCTTGACATCCAATGTATCCCTGCAAAGTTTGGTGAAGATCTGAGTATGTAGTTTTTGACCTTATCTGGAACCTCCTATCTGAAAATTTGAAAATTCTTAAAAAATTCGTCCAAAATCTTGATATCCCCAATCTCTTGTTTTGTACGTTTTTTCCACGTGTCTTGACATCCAATGTATCCCTGAAAAGTTTGGTGAAGATCTGAGTATGTCGTTTTTGACCTTATCTGGAACATCCTTTCTGGAAATTTGAAAATTCTTAAAAAATTCGTCCAAAATCTTGACGTCTCCAATCTCTTGTTTTGTACGTTTTTTCCACATGTCTTGACATCCAATGTATCCCTGTAAAGTTTGGTGAAGATCTGAGTATGTAGTTTTTGACCTTATCTGGAACCTCCCATCTGAAAATTTGAAAATTCCTAAAAAATCCGTCCAAAATCTTGATGACCCAATCTCTTGTTTTGTACGTTTTTTCCACGTGTCTTGACATCCAATGTATCCCTGCAAAGTTGGGTGAAGATCTGAGTATGTAGTTTTTGACCTTATCTGGAACCTCCTATCTGAAAATTTGAAAATTTTTAAAAAATTCGTCCAAAATCTTGGTCTCCAATCTCTTGTTTTGTACGTTTTTCCCACGTGTCTTGACATCCAATGTATCCCTGCAAAGTTTGGTGAAGATCTGAGTATGTAGTTTTTGACCTTATCTGGAACCTCATTTCTGAAAATTTGAAAATTCCTCAAAAATTCGTCCAAAATCTTGATGTCTCCAATGTCTTGTTTTGTACGTTTTTTCCACGTGTCTTGACATTCAATGTATCCCTGCAAAGTTTGGTGAAGATCTGAGTATGTAGTTTTTGACCTTATCTGGAACCTCCTATCTGAAAATTTGAAAATTCTTAAAAAATTCGTCCAAAATCTTGATGTCTCCAATCTCTTGTTTTGTACGTTTTTTCCACGTGTCTTGACATCCAATGTATCCCTGGAAAGTTTGGTGAAGATCTGAGTATGTCGTTTTTGACCTTATCTGGAACATCCTTTCTGAAAATTTGAAAATTCTTAAAAAATTCTTCCAAAATCTTGACGTCTCCAAACTCTTGTTTTGTACGTTTTTTCCACGTGTCTTGACATCCAATGTATCCCTGCAAAGTTTGGTGAAGATCTGAGTATGTAGTTTTTGACCTTATCTATAACCTCCCATCTGAAAATTTGAAAATTCCTAAAGAATCCGTCCAAAATCTTGATGACCCCAATCTCTTGTTTTGTACGTTTTTTCCACGTGTCTTGACATCCAATGTATCCCTCCAAAGTTTGGTGAAGATCTGAGTATGTAGTTTTTGACCTTATCTGGAACCTCCTATCTCAAAATTTGAAAATTCATAAAAAATTCGTCCAAAATCTTGACGTCTCCAATCTATTGTTTTGTACGTTTTTCCCACGTGTCTTGACATCCAATGTATCCCTGCAAAGTTTGGTGAAGATCTGAGTATGTCGTTTTTGACCTTATCTGGAACCTCATTTCTGAAAATTTGAAAATTCCTCAAAAATTCGTCCAAAATCTTGATGTCTCCAATCTCTTGTTTTGTACGTTTTTTCCACGTGTCTTGACATCCCATGTATCCCCGCATAGTTTGGTGAAGATCTGAGTATGTAGTTTTTGACCTTATATGGAACCTCCTATCTGAAAATTTGAAAATTCTTAAAAAATTCGACCAAAATCTTGATGTCCCCAATTCTATGTTTTGTATGTTTTTTCCACGTGTCTTGACATCCAATGTATCCATGCAAAGTTTGGTGAAGATCTGAGTATATCGTTTTTGACCTCATCTGGAACCTCCCATCTGAAAATTTGAAAATTCTTAAAGAATTCGTCGAAAATCTTGATGTCTCCAATCTCTTGTTTTGTACGTTTTTTCCACGTGTCTTGACATCCAATGTTCCCTGCAATGTTTGGTGAAGATCTGAGTATGTAGTTTTTGGCCTCATATGGAACCTCCTATCTGAAAATTTGAAAATTCTTAAAAAATTTGACCAAAATCTTGATGTCCCCAATCCTATGTTTTGTATGTTTTTCCCACGTGTCTTGACATCCAATGTATTCCTGCAAAGTTTAGTGAAGATCTGAGTATGTAGTTTTTGACCTTATATGGAACCTCCTTTCTGAAAATTTGAAAATTCTTAAAAAATTCGTCCAAAATCTTGATGTCTCCAATCTCTTGTTTTGTACGTTTTTTCCACGTGTCTTGACATCCAATGTATCCATGCAAAGTTTGGTGAAGATCTGAGTATGTCGTTTTTGACCTTATCTGGAACCTCCCATCTGAAAATTTGAAAATTCTTAAAAAATTCGTCGAAAATCTTGATGTCTCCAATCTCTTGTTTTGTACGTTTTTTCCACGTGTCTTGACATGCAAAGTATCCCTGCAACGTTTGGTGAAGATCTGAGTATGTAGTTTTTGACCTTATCTGGAACCTCCTATCTGAAAATTTGAAAATTCTTCTAAAATTCGTCCAAAATCTTGATGTCTCCAATCTCTAGTTTTGTACGTTTTTTCCACGTGTCTTGACATCCAATGTATCCCTGCAATGTTTGGTGAAGATCTGAGTATGTAGTTTTTGACCTTATTTGGAACCTCCTATCTGAAAATTTGAAAATTCTTAAAAAATTTGACCAAAATCTTGATATCCCAAATCCTATGTTTTGTATGTTTTTTCCACGTGTCTTGACATCCAATGTATCCATGCAAAGTTTGGTGAAGATCTGAGTATGTAGTTTTTGACCTTATCTGGAACCTCATTTCTGAAAATTTGAAAATTCCTCAAAAATTCGTCCAAAATCTTGATGTCTCCAATCTCTTGTTTTGTACGTTTTTTCCACGTGTCTTGACATCCAATGTATCCCTCCAAAGTTTGGTGAAGATCTGAGTATGTAGTTTTTGACCTTATCTGGAACCTCCTATCTCAAAATTTGAAAATTCATAAAAAATTCGTCCAAAATCTTGACGTCTCCAATCTATTGTTTTGTACGTTTTTCCCACATGTCTTGACATCCAATGTATCCCTGCAAAGTTTGGTGAAGATCTGAGTATGTCGTTTTTGACCTTATCTGGAACCTCATTTCTGAAAATTTGAAAATTCCTCAAAAATTCGTCCAAAATCTTGATGTCTCCAATCTCTTGTTTTGTACGTTTTTTCCACGTGTCTTGACATCCCATGTATCCCCGCATAGTTTGGTGAAGATCTGAGTATGTAGTTTTTGACCTTATATGGAACCTCCTATCTGAAAATTTGAAAATTCTTAAAAAATTCGACCAAAATCTTGATGTCCCCAATTCTATGTTTTGTATGTTTTTTCCACGTGTCTTGACATCCAATGTATCCATGCAAAGTTTGGTGAAGATCTGAGTATATCGTTTTTGACCTCATCTGGAACCTCCCATCTGAAAATTTGAAAATTCTTAAAGAATTCGTCGAAAATCTTGATGTCTCCAATCTCTTGTTTTGTACGTTTTTTCCACGTGTCTTGACATCCAATGTTCCCTGCAATGTTTGGTGAAGATCTGAGTATGTAGTTTTTGGCCTCATATGGAACCTCCTATCTGAAAATTTGAAAATTCTTAAAAAATTTGACCAAAATCTTGATGTCCCCAATCCTATGTTTTGTATGTTTTTCCCACGTGTCTTGACATCCAATGTATTCCTGCAAAGTTTAGTGAAGATCTGAGTATGTAGTTTTTGACCTTATATGGAACCTCCTTTCTGAAAATTTGAAAATTCTTAAAAAATTCGTCCAAAATCTTGATGTCTCCAATCTCTTGTTTTGTACGTTTTTTCCACGTGTCTTGACATCCAATGTATCCATGCAAAGTTTGGTGAAGATCTGAGTATGTCGTTTTTGACCTTATCTGGAACCTCCCATCTGAAAATTTGAAAATTCTTAAAAAATTCGTCGAAAATCTTGATGTCTCCAATCTCTTGTTTTGTACGTTTTTTCCACGTGTCTTGACATGCAAAGTATCCCTGCAACGTTTGGTGAAGATCTGAGTATGTAGTTTTTGACCTTATCTGGAACCTCCTATCTGAAAATTTGAAAATTCTTCTAAAATTCGTCCAAAATCTTGATGTCTCCAATCTCTTGTTTTGTACGTTTTTTCCACGTGTCTTGACATCCAATGTATCCCTGCAATGTTTGGTGAAGATCTGAGTATGTAGTTTTTGACCTTATTTGGAACCTCCTATCTGAAAATTTGAAAATTCTTAAAAAATTTGACCAAAATCTTGATATCCCAAATCCTATGTTTTGTATGTTTTTTCCACGTGTCTTGACATCCAATGTATCCATGCAAAGTTTGGTGAAGATCTGAGTATGTAGTTTTTGACCTTATCTGGAACCTCATTTCTGAAAATTTGAAAATTCTTAAAAAATTCGTCCAAAATCTTGATGTCTCCAATCTCTTGTTTTGTACGTTTTTTCCACGTGTCTTGACATCCAATGTATCCCTGCATAGTTTGGTGAAGATCTGAGTATGTAGTTTTTGACCTTATATGGAACCTCCTATCTGAAAATTTGAAAATTCTTAAAAAATTTGACCAAAATCTTGATGTCCCCAATCCTATGTTTTGTATGTTTTTCCCACGTGTCTTGACATCCAATGTATCCCTGCAAAGTTTGGTGAAGATCTGAGTATGTAGTTTTTGACCTTATCTGGAACCTCCTATCTGAAAATTTGAAAATTCTTAAAAAATTCGTCTAAAATCTTGATGTCCCCAATCTCTTGTTTTGTACGTTTTTCCCACGTGTCTTGACATCCAATGTATCCCTGCAAAGTTTGGTGAAGATCTGAGTATGTAGTTTTTGACCTTATCTGGAACCTCCTATCTGAAAATTTGAAAATTGTTAAAAAATTCGTCCAAAATCTTGATGTCTCCAATCTCTTGTTTTGTACGTTTTTCCCACGTGTCTTGACATCCAATGTATCCCTGCAAAGTTTGGTGAAGATCTGAGTATGTAGTTTTTGACCTTATCTGGAACCTCATTTCTGAAAATTTGAAAATTCCTCAAAAATTGGACCAAAATCTTGATGTCTCCAATCTCTTGTTTTGTACGTTTTTTCCACGTGTCTTGACATCCAATGTATCCCTGCAAAGTTTGGTGAAGATCTGAGTATGTAGTTTTTGACCTTATCTGGAACCTCCTATCTGAAAATTTGAAAATTCTTAAAAAATTCGTCCAAAATCTTGATGTCTCCAATCTCTTGTTTTGTACGTTTTTTCCATGTGTCTTGACATCCAATGTATCCCTGCAAAGTTTGGTGAAGATCTGAGTATGTCGTTTTTGAACTCATCTGGAACATCCTTTCTGAAAATTTGAAAATTCTTAAAAAATTCGTCCAAGATCTTGACGTCTCCAATCTCTTGTTTTGTACGTTTTTTCCACGTGTCTTGACATCCAATGTATCCCTGCAAAGTTTGGTGAAGATCTGAGTATGTAGTTTTTGACCTTATCTAGAACCTCCCATCTGAAAATTTGAAAATTCCTAAAAAATCCGTCCAAAATCTTGATGCCCCCAATCTCTTGTTTTGTACGATTTTTCCACGTGTCTTGACATCCAATGTATCCCTGCAAAGTTTGGTGAAGATCTGAGTATGTAGTTTTTGACCTTATCTGGAACCTCCTATCTGAAAATTTGAAAATTCTTAAAAAATTCGTCCAAAATCTTGATGTCTCCAATCTCTTGTTTTGTACGTTTTTGCCACGTGTCTTGACATCCAATGTATCCCTGCAAAGTTTGGTGAAGATCTGAGTATGTAGTTTTTGACCTTATCTGGAACCTCATTTCTGAAAATTTGAAAATTCCTCAAAAATTCGTCCAAAATCTTGATGTCTCCAATCTCTTGTTTTGTACGTTTTTTCCACGTGTCTTGACATCCAATGTATCCCTGCAAAGTTTGGTGAAGATCTGAGTATGTAGTTTTTTGACCTTATCTGGAACCTCCTATCTGAAAATTTGAAAATTCTTAAAAAATTCGTCCAAAATCTTGATGTCTCCAATCTCTTGTTTTGTACGTTTTTTCCACGTGTCTTGACATCCAATGTATCCCTGCATAGTTTGGTGAAGATCTGAGTATGTAGTTTTTGACCTTATATGGAACCTCCTATCTGAAAATTTGAAAATTCTTAAAATATTCGACCAAAATCTTGATGTCCCAAATTCTATGTTTTGTATGTTTTTTGCACGTGTCTTGACATCCAATGTATCCATGCAAAGTTTGGTGAAGATCTGAGTATGTCGTTTTTGACCTTATCTGGAACCTCCCATCTGAAATTTTAAAAATTCTTAAAAAATTCGTCCAAAATCTTGATGTCTCCAATCTCTTGTTTTGTACGTTTTTTTCACGTGTCTTGACATCCAATGTTCCCTGCAATGTTTGGTGAAGATCTGAGTATGTAGTTTTTGACCTCATATGGAACCTCCTATCTGAAAATTTGAAAATTCTTAAAAAAATTGACCAAAATCTTGATGTCCCCAATCCTATGTTTTGTATGTTTTTCCCACGTGTCTTGACATCCAATGTATCCCTGCAAAGTTTGGTAAAGATCTGAGTATGTAGTTTTTGACCTTATCTGGAACCTCCTATCTGAAAATTTGAAAATTCTTAAAAAATTCGTCCAAAATCTTGATGTCCCCAATCTCTTGTTTTGTACGTTTTTTCCACGTGTCTTGACATCCAATGTATCCCTGCAAAGTTTGGTGAAGATCTGAGTATGTCGTTTTTGACCTTATCTGGAACATCCTTTCTGGAAATTTGAAAATTCTTAAAAAATTCGTCCAAAATCTTGACGTCTCCAATCTCTTGTTTTGTACGTTTTTTCCACATGTCTTGACATCCAATGTATCCCTGTAAAGTTTGGTGAAGATCTGAGTATGTAGTTTTTGACCTTATCTGGAACCTCCCATCTGAAAATTTGAAAATTCCTAAAAAATCCGTCCAAAATCTTGATGACCCAATCTCTTGTTTTGTACGTTTTTTCCACGTGTCTTGACATCCAATGTATCCCTGCAAAGTTTGGTGAAGATCTGAGTATGTAGTTTTTGACCTTATCTGGAACCTCCTATCTGAAAATTTGAAAATTTTTAAAAAATTCGTCCAAAATCTTGATGTCTCCAATCTCTTGTTTTGTACGTTTTTCCCACGTGTCTTGACATCCAATGTATCCCTGCAAAGTTTGGTGAAGATCTGAGTATGTAGTTTTTGACCTTATCTGGAACCTCATTTCTGAAAATTTGAAAATTCCTCAAAAATTCGTCCAAAATCTTGATGTCTCCAATGTCTTGTTTTGTACGTTTTTTCCACGTGTCTTGACATTCAATGTATCCCTGCAAAGTTTGGTGAAGATCTGAGTATGTAGTTTTTGACCTTATCTGGAACCTCCTATCTGAAAATTTGAAAATTCTTAAAAAATTCGTCCAAAATCTTGATGTCTCCAATCTCTTGTTTTGTACGTTTTTTCCACGTGTCTTGACATCCAATGTATCCCTGGAAAGTTTGGTGAAGATCTGAGTATGTCGTTTTTGACCTTATCTGGAACATCCTTTCTGAAAATTTGAATATTCTTAAAAAATTCTTCCAAAATCTTGACGTCTCCAAACTCTTGTTTTGTACGTTTTTTCCACGTGTCTTGACATCCAATGTATCCCTGCAAAGTTTGGTGAAGATCTGAGTATGTAGTTTTTGACCTTATCAATAACCTCCCATCTGAAAATTTGAAAATTCCTAAAGAATCCGTCCAAAATCTTGATGACCCCAATCTCTTGTTTTGTACGTTTTTTCCACGTGTCTTGACATCCAATGTATCCCTCCAAAGTTTGGTGAAGATCTGAGTATGTAGTTTTTGACCTTATCTGGAACCTCCTATCTCAAAATTTGAAAATTCATAAAAAATTCGTCCAAAATCTTGACGTCTCCAATCTATTGTTTTGTACGTTTTTCCCACGTGTCTTGACATCCAATGTATCCCTGCAAACTTTGGTGAAGATCTGAGTATGTCGTTTTTGACCTTATCTGGAAACTCATTTCTGAAAATTTGAAAATTCCTCAAAAATTCGTCCAAAATCTTGATGTCTCCAATCTCTTGTTTTGTACGTTTTTTCCACGTGTCTTGACATCCAATGTATCCCCGCATAGTTTGGTGAAGATCTGAGTATGTAGTTTTTGACCTTATATGGAACCTCCTATCTGAAAATTTGAAAATTCTTAAAAAATTCGACCAAAATCTTGATGTCCCCAATTCTATGTTTTGTATGTTTTTTCCACGTGTCTTGACATCCAATGTATCCATGCAAAGTTTGGTGAAGATCTGAGTATATCGTTTTTGACCTCATCTGGAACCTCCCATCTGAAAATTTGAAAATTCTTAAAGAATTCGTCGAAAATCTTGATGTCTCCAATCTCTTGTTTTGTACGTTTTTTCCACGTGTCTTGACATCCAATGTTCCCTGCAATGTTTGGTGAAGATCTGAGTATGTAGTTTTTGGCCTCATATGGAACCTCCTATCTGAAAATTTGAAAATTCTTAAAAAATTTGACCAAAATCTTGATGTCCCCAATCCTATGTTTTGTATGTTTTTCCCACGTGTCTTGACATCCAATGTATTCCTGCAAAGTTTGGTGAAGATCTGAGTATGTAGTTTTTGACCTTATATGGAACCTCCTTTCTGAAAATTTGAAAATTCTTAAAAAATTCGTCCAAAATCTTGATGTCTCCAATCTCTTGTTTTGTACGTTTTTTCCACGTGTCTTGACATCCAATGTATCCATGCAAAGTTTGGTGAAGATCTGAGTATGTCGTTTTTGACCTTATCTGGAACCTCCCATCTGAAAATTTGAAAATTCTTAAAAAATTCGTCGAAAATCTTGATGTCTCCAATCTCTTGTTTTGTACGTTTTTTCCACGTGTCTTGACATGCAAAGTATCCCTGCAACGTTTGGTGAAGATCTGAGTATGTAGTTTTTGACCTTATCTGGAACCTCCTATCTGAAAATTTGAAAATTCTTCTAAAATTCGTCCAAAATCTTGATGTCTCCAATCTCTTGTTTTGTACGTTTTTTCCACGTGTCTTGACATCCAATGTATCCCTGCAATGTTTGGTGAAGATCTGAGTATGTAGTTTTTGACCTTATTTGGAACCTCCTATCTGAAAATTTGAAAATTCTTAAAAAATTTGACCAAAATCTTGATATCCCAAATCCTATGTTTTGTATGTTTTTTCCACGTGTCTTGACATCCAATGTATCCATGCAAAGTTTGGTGAAGATCTGAGTATGTAGTTTTTGACCTTATCTGGAACCTCATTTCTGAAAATTTGAAAATTCCTCAAAAATTCGTCCAAAATCTTGATGTCTCCAATCTCTTGTTTTGTACGTTTTTTCCACGTGTCTTGACATCCAATGTATCCCTGCAAAGTTTGGTGAAGATCTGAGTATGTAGTTTTTGACCTTATCTGGAACCTCCTATCTGAAAATTTGAAAATTCTTAAAAAATTCGTCCAAAATCTTGATGTCTCCAATCTCTTGTTTTGTACGTTTTTTCCACGTGTCTTGACATCCAATGTATCCCTGCATAGTTTGGTGAAGATCTGAGTATGTAGTTTTTGACCTTATATGGAACCTCCTATCTGAAAATTTGAAAATTCTTAAAAAATTCGACCAAAATCTTGATGTCCCAAATTCTATGTTTTGTATGTTTTTTCCACGTGTCTTGACATCCAATGTATCCATGCAAAGTTTGGTGAAGATCTGAGTATGTCGTTTTTGACCTTATCTGGAACCTCCCATCTGAAAATTTGAAAATTCTTAAAAAATTCGTCCAAAATCATGATGTCTCCAATCTCTTGTTTTGTACGTTTTTTTCACGTGTCTTGACATCCAATGTTCCCTGCAATGTTTGGTGAAGGTCTGAGTATGTATTTTTTGACCTCATATGGAACCTCCTATCTGAAAATTTGAAAATTCTTAAAAAATTTGACCAAAATCTTGATGTCCCCAATCCTATGTTTTGTATGTTTTCCCACGTGTCTTGACATCCAATGTATCCCTGCAAAGTTTGGTGAAGATCTGAGTATGTAGTTTTTGACCTTATCTGGAACCTCCTAACTGAAAATTTGAAAATTCTTAAAAAATTCGTCTAAAATCTTGATGTCCCCAATCTCTTGTTTTGTACGTTTTTTCCACGTGTCTTGACATCCAATGTATCCCTGCAAAGTTTGGTGAAGGTCTGAGTATGTCGTTTTTGACCTTATCTGGAACATCCTTTCTGGAAATTTGAAAATTCTTAAAAAATTCGTCCAAAATCTTGACGTCTCCAATCTCTTGTTTTGTACGTTTTTTCCACGTGTCTTGACATCCAATGTATCCCTGTAAAGTTTGGTGAAGATCTGAGTATGTAGTTTTTGACCTTATCTGGAACCTCCCATCTGAAAATTTGAAAATTCCTAAAAAATCCGTCCAAAATCTTGATGACCCCAATCTCTTGTTGTGTACGTTTTTTCCACGTGTCTTGACATCCAATGTATCCCTGCAAAGTTTGGTGAAGATCTGAGTATGTAGTTTTTGACCTTATCTGGAACCTCCTATCTGAAAATTTGAAAATTCTTAAAAAATTCGTCCAAAATCTTGATGTCTCCAATCTCTTGTTTTGTACGTTTTTCCCACGTGTCTTGACATCCAATGTATCCCTGCAAAGTTTGGTGAAGATCTGAGTATGTAGTTTTTGACCTTATCTGGAACCTCCTATCTGAAAATTTGAAAATTCTTAAAAACTTCGTCCAAAATCTTGATGTCTCCAATCTCTTGTTTTGTACGTTTTTTCCACGTGTCTTGACATCCAATGTATCCCTGCAAAGTTTGGTGAAGATCTGAGTAAGTAGTTTTTGACCTCATATGGAACCTCCTATTTGAAAATTTGAAAATTCTTAAAAAAATTGACCAAAATCTTGATGTCCCCAATCCTATGTTTTGTATGTTTTTCCCACGTGTCTTGACATCCAATGTATCCCTGCAAAGTTTGGTGAAGATCTGAGTATGTAGTTTTTGACCTTATCTGGAACCTCCTATCTGAAAATTTGAAAATTCTTAAAAAATTCGTCCAAAATCTTGATGACCCCAATCTCTTGTTTTGTACGTTTTTTCCACTTGTCTTGACATCCAATGTATTCCTGCAAAGTTTCGTGAAGATCTGAGTATGTAGTTTTTGACCTTATATAGAACCTCCTTTCTGAAAATTTGAAAATTCTTAAAAAATTCGTCCAAAATCTAGATGTCTCCAATCTCTTGTTTTGTACGTTTTTTCCACGTGTCTTGACATCCAATGTATCCATGCAAAGTTTGGTGAAGATCTGAGTATGTAGTTTTTGACCTTATCTGGAACCTCCTATCTGAAAATTTGAAAATTCTTCAAAAATTCGTCCAAAATCTTGATGTCTCCAATCTCTTGTTTTGTACGTTTTTTCCACGTGTCTTGACATCCAATGTATCCCTGCAATGTTTGGTGAAGATCTGAGTATGTAGTTTTTGACCTTATATGGAACCTCCTATCTGAAAATTTGAAAATTCTTAAAAAATTTGACCAAAATCTTGATATCCCCAATCCTATGTTTTGTATGTTTTTCCCACGTGTCTTGACATCCAATGTATCTCTGCAAAGTTTGGTGAAGATCTGAGTATGTCGTTTTTGAACTCATCTGGAACATCCTTTCTGAAAATTTGAAAATTCTTAAAAAATTCTTCCAAAATCTTGACGTCTCCAATCTCTTGTTTTGTACGTTTTTTCCACGTGTCTTGACATCCAATGTATCCCTGCAAAGTTTGGTGAAGATCTGAGTATGTAGTTTTTGACCTTATCTAGAACCTCCCATCTGAAAATTTGAAAATTCCTAAAAAATCCGTCCAAAATCTTGATGCCCCCAATCTCTTGTTTTGTACGATTTTTCCACGTGTCTTGACATCCAATGTATCCCTGCAAAGTTTGGTGAAGATCTGAGTATGTAGTTTTTGACCTTATCTGGAACCTCCTATCTGAAAATTTGAAAATTCTTAAAAAATTCGTCCAAAATCTTGATGTCTCCAATCTCTTGTTTTGTACGTTTTTGCCACGTGTCTTGACATCCAATGTATCCCTGCAAAGTTTGGTGAAGATCTGAGTATGTAGTTTTTGACCTTATCTGGAACCTCATTTCTGAAAATTTGAAAATTCCTCAAAAATTCGTCCAAAATCTTGATGTCTCCAATCTCTTGTTTTGTACGTTTTTTCCACGTGTCTTGACATCCAATGTATCCCTGCAAAGTTTGGTGAAGATCTGAGTATGTAGTTTTTTGACCTTATCTGGAACCTCCTATCTGAAAATTTGAAAATTCTTAAAAAATTCGTCCAAAATCTTGATGTCTCCAATCTCTTGTTTTGTACGTTTTTTCCACGTGTCTTGACATCCAATGTATCCCTGCATAGTTTGGTGAAGATCTGAGTATGTAGTTTTTGACCTTATATGGAACCTCCTATCTGAAAATTTGAAAATTCTTAAAATATTCGACCAAAATCTTGATGTCCCAAATTCTATGTTTTGTATGTTTTTTCCACGTGTCTTGACATCCAATGTATCCATGCAAAGTTTGGTGAAGATCTGAGTATGTCGTTTTTGACCTTATCTGGAACCTCCCATCTGAAAATTTAAAAATTCTTAAAAAATTCGTCCAAAATCTTGATGTCTCCAATCTCTTGTTTTGTACGTTTTTTTCACGTGTCTTGACATCCAATGTTCCCTGCAATGTTTGGTGAAGATCTGAGTATGTAGTTTTTGACCTCATATGGAACCTCCTATCTGAAAATTTGAAAATTCTTAAAAAAATTGACCAAAATCTTGATGTCCCCAATCCTATGTTTTGTATGTTTTTCCCACGTGTCTTGACATCCAATGTATCCCTGCAAAGTTTGGTGAAGATCTGAGTATGTAGTTTTTGACCTTATCTGGAACCTCCTATCTGAAAATTTGAAAATTCTTAAAAAATTCGTCCAAAATCTTGATGTCCCCAATCTCTTGTTTTGTACGTTTTTTCCACGTGTCTTGACATCCAATGTATCCCTGCAAAGTTTGGTGAAGATCTGAGTATGTCGTTTTTGACCTTATCTGGAACATCCTTTCTGGAAATTTGAAAATTCTTAAAAAATTCGTCCAAAATCTTGACGTCTCCAATCTCTTGTTTTGTACGTTTTTTCCACATGTCTTGACATCCAATGTATCCCTGTAAAGTTTGGTGAAGATCTGAGTATGTAGTTTTTGACCTTATCTGGAACCTCCCATCTGAAAATTTGAAAATTCCTAAAAAATCCGTCCAAAATCTTGATGACCCAATCTCTTGTTTTGTACGTTTTTTCCACGTGTCTTGACATCCAATGTATCCCTGCAAAGTTTGGTGAAGATCTGAGTATGTAGTTTTTGACCTTATCTGGAACCTCCTATCTGAAAATTTGAAAATTTTTAAAAAATTCGTCCAAAATCTTGATGTCTCCAATCTCTTGTTTTGTACGTTTTTCCCACGTGACTTGACATCCAATGTATCCCTGCAAAGTTTGGTGAAGATCTGAGTATGTAGTTTTTGACCTTATCTGGAACCTCATTTCTGAAAATTTGAAAATTCCTCAAAAATTCGTCCAAAATCCTGATGTCTCCAATGTCTTGTTTTGTACGTTTTTTCCACGTGTCTTGACATTCAATGTATCCCTGCAAAGTTTGGTGAAGATCTGAGTATGTAGTTTTTGACCTTATCTGGAACCTCCTATCTGAAAATTTGAAAATTCTTAAAAAATTCGTCCAAAATCTTGATGTCTCCAATCTCTTGTTTTGTACGTTTTTTCCACGTGTCTTGACATCCAATGTATCCCTGGAAAGTTTGGTGAAGATCTGAGCATGTCGTTTTTGACCTTATCTGGAACATCCTTTCTGAAAATTTGAAAATTCTTAAAAAATTCTTCCAAAATCTTGACGTCTCCAAACTCTTGTTTTGTACGTTTTTTCCACGTGTCTTGACATCCAATGTGTCCCTGCAAAGTTTGGTGAAGATCTGAGTATGTAGTTTTTGACCTTATCTATAACCTCCCATCTGAAAATTTGAAAATTCCTAAAGAATCCGTCCAAAATCTTGATGACCCCAATCTCTTGTTTTGTACGTTTTTTCCACGTGTCTTGACATCCAATGTATCCCTCCAAAGTTTGGTGAAGATCTGAGTATGTAGTTTTTGACCTTATCTGGAACCTCCTATCTCAAAATTTGAAAATTCATAAAAAATTCGTCCAAAATCTTGACGTCTCCAATCTATTGTTTTGTACGTTTTTCCCACGTGTCTTGACATCCAATGTATCCCTGCAAAGTTTGGTGAAGATCTGAGTATGTCGTTTTTGACCTTTTCTGGAACCTCATTTCTGAAAATTTGAAAATTCCTCAAAAATTCGTCCAAAATCTTGATGTCTCCAATCTCTTGTTTTGTACGTTTTTTCCACGTGTCTTGACATCCAATGTATCCCCGCATAGTTTGGTGAAGATCTGAGTATGTAGTTTTTGACCTTATATGGAACCTCCTATCTGAAAATTTGAAAATTTTTAAAAAATTCGACCAAAATCTTGATGTCCCCAATTCTATGTTTTGTATGTTTTTTCCACGTGTCTTGACATCCAATGTATCCATGCAAAGTTTGGTGAAGATCTGAGTATATCGTTTTTGACCTCATCTGGAACCTCCCATCTGAAAATTTGAAAATTCTTAAAGAATTCGTCGAAAATCTTGATGTCTCCAATCTCTTGTTTTGTACGTTTTTTCCACGTGTCTTGACATCCAATGTTCCCTGCAATGTTTATTGAAGATCTGAGTATGTAGTTTTTGGCCTCATATGGAACCTCCTATCTGAAAATTTGAAAATTCTTAAAAAAATTGACCAAAATCTTGATGTCCCCAATCCTATGTTTTGTATGTTTTTCCCACGTGTCTTGACATCCAATGTATTCCTGCAAAGTTTGGTGAAGATCTGAGTATGTAGTTTTTGACCTTATATGGAACCTCCTTTCTGAAAATTTGAAAATTCTTAAAAAATTCGTCCAAAATCTTGATGTCTCCAATCTCTTGTTTTGTACGTTTTTTCCACGTGTCTTGACATCCAATGTATCCATGCAAAGTTTGGTGAAGATCTGAGTATGTCGTTTTTGACCTTATCTGGAACCTCCCATCTGAAAATTTGAAAATTCTTAAAAAATTCGTCGAAAATCTTGATGTCTCCAATCTCTTGTTTTGTACGTTTTTTCCACGTGTCTTGACATGCAAAGTATCCCTGCAACGTTTTGTGAAGATCTGAGTATGTAGTTTTTGACCTTATCTGGAACCTCCTATCTGAAAATTTGAAAATTCTTCTAAAATTCGTCCAAAATCTTGATGTCTCCAATCTCTTGTTTTGTACGTTTTTTCCACGTGTCTTGACATCCAATGTATCCCTGCAATGTTTGGTGAAGATCTGAGTATGTAGTTTTTGACTTTATTTGGAACCTCCTATCTGAAAATTTGAAAATTCTTAAAAAATTTGACCAAAATCTTGATATCCCAAATCCTATGTTTTGTATGTTTTTTCCACGTGTCTTGACATCCAATGTATCCATGCAAAGTTTGGTGAAGATCTGAGGATGTAGTTTTTGACCTTATCTGGAACCTCATTTCTGAAAATTTGAAAATTCCTCAAAAATTCGTCCAAAATCTTGATGTCTCCAATCTCTTGTTTTGTACATTTTTTCCACGTGTCTTGACATCCAATGTATCCCTGCAAAGTTTGGTGAAGATCTGAGTATGTAGTTTTTGACCTTATCTGGAACCTCCTATCTGAAAATTTCAAAATTCTTAAAAAATTCGTCCAAAATCTTGATGTCTCCAATCTCTTGTTTTGTACGTTTTTTCCACGTGTCTTGACATCCAATGTATCCCTGCATAGTTTGGTGAAGATCTGAGTATGTAGTTTTTGACCTTATATGGAACCTCCTATCTGAAAATTTGAAAATTCTTAAAAAATTCGACCAAAATCTTGATGTCCCAAATTCTATGTTTTGTATGTTTTTTCCACGTGTCTTGACATCCAATGTATCCATGCAAAGTTTGGTGAAGATCTGAGTATGTCGTTTTTGATCTTATCTGGAACCTCCCATCTGAAAATTTGAAAATTCTTAAAAAATTCGTCCAAAATCTTGATGTCTCCAATCTCTTGTTTTGTACGTTTTTTTCACGTGTCTTGACATCCAATGTTCCCTGCAATGTTTGGTGAAGATCTGAGTATGTATTTTTTGACCTCATATGGAACCTCCTATCTGAAAATTTGAAAATTCTTAAAAAATTTGACCAAAATCTTGATGTCCCCAATCCTATGTTTTGTATGTTTTTCCCACGTGTCTTGACATCCAATGTATCCCTGCAAAGTTTGGTGAAGATCTGAGTATGTAGTTTTTGACCTTATCTGGAACCTCCTATCTGAAAATTTGAAAATTCTTAAAAAATTCGTCTAAAATCTTGATGTCCCCAATCTCTTGTTTTGTACGTTTTTTCCACGTGTCTTGACATCCAATGTATCCCTGCAAAGTTTGGTGAAGGTCTGAGTATGTCGTTTTTGACCTTATCTGGAACATCCTTTCTGGAAATTTGAAAATTCTTAAAAAATTCGTCCAAAATCTTGACGTCTCCAATCTCTTGTTTTGTACGTTTTTTCCACGTGTCTTGACATCCAATGTATCCCTGTAAAGTTTGGTGAAGATCTGAGTATGTAGTTTTTGACCTTATCTGGAACCTCCCATCTGAAAATTTGAAAATTCCTAAAAAATCCGTCCAAAATCTTGATGACCCCAATCTCTTGTTGTGTACGTTTTTTCCACGTGTCTTGGCATCCAATGTATACCTGCAAAGTTTGGTGAAGATCTGAGTATGTAGTTTTTGACCTTATCTGGAACCTCCTATCTGAAAATTTGAAAATTCTTAAAAAAATTCGTCCAAAATCTTGATGTCTCCAATCTCTTGTTTTGTACGTTTTTCCCACGTGTCTTGACATCCAATGTATCCCTGCAAAGTTTGGTGAAGATCTGAGTATGTAGTTTTTGACCTTATCTGGAACCTCCTATCTGAAAATTTGAAAATTCTTAAAAACTTCGTCCAAAATCTTGATGTCTCCAATCTCTTGTTTTGTACGTTTTTTCCACGTGTCTTGACATCCAATGTATCCCTGCAAAGTTTGGTGAAGATCTGAGTATGTAGTTTTTGACCTCATATGGAACCTCCTATTTGAAAATTTGAAAATTCTTAAAAAAATTGACCAAAATCTTGATGTCCCCAATCCTATGTTTTGTATGTTTTTCCCACGTGTCTTGACATCCAATGTATCCCTGCAAAGTTTGGTGAAGATCTGAGTATGTAGTTTTTGACCTTATCTGGAACCTCCTATCTGAAAATTTGAAAATTCTTAAAAAATTCGTCCAAAATCTTGATGACCCCAATCTCTTGTTTTGTACGTTTTTTCCACGTGTCTTGACATCCAATGTATTCCTGCAAAGTTTGGTGAAGATCTGAGTATGTAGTTTTTGACCTTATATGGAACCTCCTTTCTGAAAATTTGAAAATTCTTAAAAAATTCGTCCAAAATCTAGATGTCTCCAATCTCTTGTTTTGTACGTTTTTTCCACGTGTCTTGACATCCAATGTATCCATGCAAAGTTTGGTGAAGATCTGAGTATGTAGTTTTTGACCTTATCTGGAACCTCCTATCTGAAAATTTGAAAATTCTTCAAAAATTCGTCCAAAATCTTGATGTCTCCAATCTCTTGTTTTGTACGTTTTTTCCACGTGTCTTGACATCCAATGTATCCCTGCAATGTTTGGTGAAGATCTGAGTATGTAGTTTTTGACCTTATATGGAACCTCCTATCTGAAAATTTGAAAATTCTTAAAAAAATTGACCAAAATCTTGATATCCCCAATCCTATGTTTTGTATGTTTTTCCCACGTGTCTTGACATCCAATGTATCCCTGCAAAGTTTGGTGAAGATCTGAGTATGTAGTTTTTGAGCTTATCTGGAACCTCATTTCTGAAAATTTGAAAATTCCTCAAAAATTCGTCCAAAATTTTGATGTCTCCAATCTCTTGTTTTGTACGTTTTTTCCACGTGTCTTGACATCCAATGTATCCCTGCAAAGTTTGGTGAAGATCTGAGTATGTAGTTTTTGACCTTATCTGGAACCTCCTATCTGAAAATTTGAAAATTCTTAAAAAATTCGTCCAAAATCTTGATGTCTCCAATCTCTTGTTTTGTACGTTTTTTCCACGTGTCTTGACATCCAATGTATCCCTGCATAGTTTGGTGAAGATCTGAGTATGTAGTTTTTGACCTTATATGGAACCTCCTATCTGAAAATTTGAAAATTATTAAAAATTCCACCAAAATCTTGATGTCCCAAATTCTATGTTTTGTATGTTTCTTCCACGTGTCTTGACATCCAATGTATCCATGCAAAGTTTGGTGAAGATCTGAGTATGTCGTTTTTGACCTTATCTGGAACCTCCCATCTGAAAATTTGAAAATTCTTAAAAAATTCGTCCAAAATCTTGATGTCTCCAATCTCTTGTTTTGTACGTTTTTTTCACGTGTCTTGACATCCAATGTTCCCTGCAATGTTTGGTGAAGATCTGAGTATGTAGTTTTTGTCCTCATATGGAACCTCCTATCTGAAAATTTGAAAATTCTTAAAAAATTTGACCAAAATCTTGATGTCCCCAATCCTATGTTTTGTATGTTTTTCCCACGTGTCTTGACATCCAATGTATCCCTGCATTTTGGTGAAGATCTGAGTATGTAGTTTTTGACTTTATCTGGAACCTCCTATCTGAAAATTTGAAAATTCTTAAAAAATTCGTCCAAAATCTTGATGTCCCCAATCTCTTGTTTTGTACGTTTTTTCCACGTGTCTTGACATCCAATGTATCCCTGCAAAGTTTGGTGAAGATCTGAGTATGTCGTTTTTGACTTTATCTGGAACATACTTCCTGGAAATTTGAAAATTCTTAAAAAATTCGTCCAAAATCTTGACGTCTCCAATCTCTTGTTTTGTACGTTTTTTCCACGTGTCTTGACATCCAATGTATCCCTGTAAAGTTTGGTGAAGATCTGAGTATGTACTTTTTGACCTTATCTGGAACCTCCCATCCGAAAATTTGAAAATTCCTAAAAAATCCGTCCAAAATCTTGATGACCCCAATCTCTTGTTTTGTACGTTTTTTCCACGTGTCTTGACATCCAATGTATCCCTGCAAAGTTTGGTGAAGATCTGAGTATATAGTTTTTGACCTTATCTGGAACCTCCTATCTGAAAATTTGAAAATTCTTAAAAAATTCGTCCAAAATCTTGATGTCTCCAATCTCTTGTTTTGTACGTTTTTCCCACGTGTCTTGACATCCAATGTATCCCTGCAAAGTTTGGTGAAGATCTGAGTATGTAGTTTTTGACCTTATCTGGAACCTCCTATCTGAAAATTTGAAAATTCTTAAAAAATTCGTCCAAAATCTTGATGTCTCCAATCTCTTGTTTTGTACGTTTTTTCCACGTGTCTTGACATCCAATGTATCCCTGCAAAGTTTGGTGAATATCTGAGTATGTAGTTTTTGACCTTATCTGGAACCTCATTTCTGAAAATTTGAAAATTCCTCAAAAATTCGTCCAAAATCTTGATGTCTCCAATCTCTTGTTTTGTACGTTTTTTCCACGTGTCTTGACATCCAATGTATCCCTGCAAAGTTTGGTGAAGATCTGAGTATGTAGTTTTTGACCTTATCTGGAACCTCCTATCTGAAAATTTAAAAATTCTTAAAAAATCGTCCGAAATCTTGATGTCTCCAATCTCTTGTTTTGTACGTTTTTTCCACGTGTCTTGACATCCAATGTATCCCCGCATAGTTTGGTGAAGATCTGAGTATGTAGTTTTTGACCTTATATGGAACCTCCTATCTGAAAATTTGAAAATTCTTAAAAAATTCGACCAAAATCTTGATGTCCCCAATTCTATGTTTTGTATGTTTTTTCCACGTGTCTTGACATCCAATGTATCCATGCAAAGTTTGGTGAAGATCTGAGTATATCGTTTTTGATCTCATCTGGAACCTCCCATCTGAAAATTTGAAAATTCTTAAAGAATTCGTCGAAAATCTTGATGTCTCCAATCTCTTGTTTTGTACGTTTTTTCCACGTGTCTTGACATCCAATGTTCCCTGCAATGTTTGGTGAAGATCTGAGTATGTAGTTTTTGACCTCATATGGAACCTATTATCTGAAAATTTGAAAATTCTTAAAAAATTTGACCAAAATCTTGATGTCCCCAATCCTATGTTTTGTATGTTTTTCCCACGTGTCTTGACATCCAATGTATCCCTGCAAAGTTTGGTGAAGATCTGAGTATGTAGTTTTTGACCTTATCTGGAACCTCCTATCTGAAAATTTGAAAATTCTTAAAAAATTCGTCCAAAATCTTGATGACCCCAATCTCTTGTTTTGTACGTTTTTTCCACGTGTCTTGACATCCAATGTATTCCTGCAAAGTTTGGTGAAGATCTGAGTATGTAGTTTTTGACCTTATATGGAACCTCCTTTCTGAAAATTTGAAAATTCTTAAAAAATTCGTCCATAATCTTGATGTCTCCAATCTCTTGTTTTGTACGTTTTTTCCACGTGTCTTGACATCCAATGTATCCATGCAAAGTTTGGTGAAGATCTGAGTATGTCGTTTTTGACCTTATCTGGAACCTCCCATCTGAAAATTTGAAAATTCTTAAAAAATTCGTCGAAAATCTTGATGTCTCCAATCTCTTGTTTTGTATGTTTTTTCCACGTGTCTTGACATGCAAAGTATCCCTGCAACGTTTGGTGAAGATCTGAGTTTGTAGTTTTTGACCTTATCTGGAACCTCCTATCTGAAAATTTGAAAATTCTTCAAAAATTCGTCCAAAATCTTGATGTCTCCAATCTCTTGTTTTGTACGTTTTTTCCACGTGTCTTGACATCCAATGTATCCCTGCAAAGTTTGGTGAAGATCTGAGTATGTAGTTTTTGTCCTTATCTGGAACCTCCCATCTGAAAATTTGAAAATTCATAAAAAATCCGTCCAAAATCTTGATGACCCCAATATCTTGTTTTGTACGTTTTTTCCACGTGTCTTGACATCCAATGTATCCCTGCAATGTTTGGTGAAGATCTGAGTATGTAGTTTTTGAACTTATATGGAACCTCCTATCTGAAAATTTGAAAATTCTTAAAAAATTTGACCAAAATCTTGATGTCCCCAATCCTATGTTTTGTATGTTTTTTCCACGTGTCTTGACATCCAATGTATCCCTGCAAAGTTTGGTGAAGATCTGAGTATGTAGTTTTTGACCTTATATGGAACCTCCTTTCTGAAAATTTGAAAATTCTTAAAAAAATCGTCCAAAATCTTGATGTCTCCACTCTCTTGTTTTGTACGTTTTTTCCACGTGTCTTGACATGCAAAGTATCCCTGCAACGTTTGGTGAAGATCTGAGTATGTCGTTTTTGACCTTATCTGCAACCTCCCATCTGAAAATTTGAAAATTCTTAAAAAATTCGTCGAAAATCTTGATGTCTCCAATCTCTTGTTTTGTACGTTTTTTCCACGTGTCTTGACATGCAAAGTATCCCTGCAACGTTTGGTGAAGATCTGAGTATGTAGTTTTTGACCTTATCTGGAACCTCCTATCTGAAAATTTGAAAATTCTTCAAAAATTCGTCCAAAATCTTGATGTCTCCAATCTCTTGTTTTGTACGTTTTTCCACGTGTCTTGACATCCAATGTATCCCTGCAAAGTTTGGTGAAGATCTGAGTATGTAGTTTTTGACCTTATCTGGAACCTCCCATCTGAAAATTTGAAAATTTTTAAAAAATTCGTCCAAAATCTTGATGTCTCCAATCTCTTGTTTTGTACGATTTTTCCACGTGTCTTGACCTCCAATGTATCCCTGCAATGTTTGGTGAAGATCTGAGTATGTAGTTTTTGACCTTATATGGAACCTCCTATCTGAAAATTTGAAAATTCTTAAAAAAATTGACCAAAATCTTGATGTCCCCAATCCTATGTTTTGTATGTTTTTTCCACGTGTCTTGACATCCAATGTATCCCTGCAAAGTTTGGTGAAGATCTGAGTATGTAGTTTTTGACCTTATCTGGAACATCCTTTCTGAAAATTTGAAAATTCTTAAAAAATTCGTCCAAAATCTTGATGTCTCCAATCTCTTGTTTTGTACGTTTTTTCCACGTGTCTTGACATCCAATGTATCCCTGCAAAGTTTGGTGAAGATCTGAGTATGTAGTTTTTGACCTTATCTGGAACCTCCTATCTGAAAATTTGAAAATTCTTAAAAAATTCGTCCAAAATCTTGATGTCTCCAATCTCTTGTTTTGTACGTTTTTTCCACGTGTCTTGACATCCAATGTATCCCTGCAAAGTTTGGTGAATATCTGAGTATGTAGTTTTTGACCTTATCTGGAACCTCATTTCTGAAAATTTGAAAATTCCTCAAAAATTCGTCCAAAATCTTGATGTCTCCAATCTCTTGTTTTGTACGTTTTTTCCACGTGTCTTGACATCCAATGTATCCCTGCAAAGTTTGGTGAAGATCTGAGTATGTAGTTTTTGACCTTATCTGGAACCTCCTATCTGAAAATTTAAAAATTCTTAAAAAATCGTCCGAAATCTTGATGTCTCCAATCTCTTGTTTTGTACGTTTTTTCCACGTGTCTTGACATCCAATGTATCCCCGCATAGTTTGGTGAAGATCTGAGTATGTAGTTTTTGACCTTATATGGAACCTCCTATCTGAAAATTTGAAAATTCTTAAAAAATTCGACCAAAATCTTGATGTCCCCAATTCTATGTTTTGTATGTTTTTTCCACGTGTCTTGACATCCAATGTATCCATGCAAAGTTTGGTGAAGATCTGAGTATATCGTTTTTGATCTCATCTGGAACCTCCCATCTGAAAATTTGAAAATTCTTAAAGAATTCGTCGAAAATCTTGATGTCTCCAATCTCTTGTTTTGTACGTTTTTTCCACGTGTCTTGACATCCAATGTTCCCTGCAATGTTTGGTGAAGATCTGAGTATGTAGTTTTTGACCTCATATGGAACCTATTATCTGAAAATTTGAAAATTCTTAAAAAATTTGACCAAAATCTTGATGTCCCCAATCCTATGTTTTGTATGTTTTTCCCACGTGTCTTGACATCCAATGTATCCCTGCAAAGTTTGGTGAAGATCTGAGTATGTAGTTTTTGACCTTATCTGGAACCTCCTATCTGAAAATTTGAAAATTCTTAAAAAATTCGTCCAAAATCTTGATGACCCCAATCTCTTGTTTTGTACGTTTTTTCCACGTGTCTTGACATCCAATGTATTCCTGCAAAGTTTGGTGAAGATCTGAGTATGTAGTTTTTGACCTTATATGGAACCTCCCATCTGAAAATTTGAAAATTCTTAAAAAATTCGTCCATATTCTTGATGTCTGCAATCTCTTGTTTTGTACGTTTTTTCCACGTGTCTTGACATCCAATGTATCCATGCAAAGTTTGGTGAAGATCTGAGTATGTCGTTTTTGACCTTATCTGGAACCTCCCATCTGAAAATTTGAAAATTCTTAAAAAATTCGTCGAAAATCTTGATGTCTCCAATCTCTTGTTTTGTACGTTTTTTCCACGTGCCTTGACATGCAAAGTATCCCTGCAACGTTTGGTGAAGATCTGAGTTTGTAGTTTTTGACCTTATCTGGAACCTCCTATCTGAAAATTTGAAAATTCTTCAAAAATTCGTCCAAAATCTTGATGTCTCCAATCTCTTGTTTTGTACGTTTTTTCCACGTGTCTTGACATCCAATGTATCCCTGCAATGTTTGGTGAAGATCTGAGTATGTAGTTTTTGAACTTATATGGAACCTCCTATCTGAAAATTTGAAAATTCTTAAAAAATTTGACCAAAATCTTGATGTCCCCAATCCTATGTTTTGTATGTTTTTTCCACGTGTCTTGACATCCAATGTATCCCTGCAAAGTTTGGTGAAGATCTGAGTATGTAGTTTTTGACCTTATATGGAACCTCCTTTCTGAAAATTTGAAAATTCTTAAAAAAATCGTCCAAAATCTTGATGTCTCCACTCTCTTGTTTTGTACGTTTTTTCCACGTGTCTTGACATGCAAAGTATCCCTGCAACGTTTGGTGAAGATCTGAGTATGTCGTTTTTGACCTTATATGGAACCTCCCATCTGAAAATTTGAAAATTCTTAAAAAATTCGTCGAAAATCTTGATGTCTCCAATCTCTTGTTTTGTACGTTTTTTCCACGTGTCTTGACATGCAAAGTATCCCTGCAACGTTTGGTGAAGATCTGAGTATGTAGTTTTTGACCTTATCTGGAACCTCCTATCTGAAAATTTGAAAATTCTTCAAAAATTCGTCCAAAATCTTGATGTCTCCAATCTCTTGTTTTGTACGTTTTTCCACGTGTCTTGACATCCAATGTATCCCTGCAAAGTTTGGTGAAGATCTGAGTATGTAGTTTTTGACCTTATCTGGAACCTCCCATCTGAAAATTTGAAAATTTTTAAAAAATTCGTCCAAAATCTTGATGTCTCCAATCTCTTGTTTTGTACGATTTTTCCACGTGTCTTGACCTCCAATGTATCCCTGCAATGTTTGGTGAAGATCTGAGTATGTAGTTTTTGACCTTATATGGAACCTCCTATCTGAAAATTTGAAAATTCTTAAAAAAATTGACCAAAATCTTGATGTCCCCAATCCTATGTTTTGTATGTTTTTTCCACGTGTCTTGACATCCAATGTATCCCTGCAAAGTTTGGTGAAGATCTGAGTATGTAGTTTTTGACCTTATCTGGAACATCCTTTCTGAAAATTTGAAAATTCTTAAAAAATTCGTCCAAAATCTTGATGTCTCCAATCTCTTGTTTTGTACGTTTTTTCCACGTGTCTTGACATCCAATGTATCCCTGCAAAGTTTGGTGAAGATCTGAGTATGTAGTTTTTGACCTTATATGGAACCTCCTTTCTGAAAATTTGAAAATTCTTAAAAAATTCGTCCAAAATCTTGATGTCTCCAATCTCTTGTTTTGTACGTTTTTTCCACGTGTCTTGACATCCAATGTATCCCTGCAAAGTTTGGTGAAGATCTGAGTATGTAGTTTTTGACCTTATCTGGAACCTCCCATCTGAAAATTTGAAAATTCCTAAAAAATCCGTCCAAAATCTTGATGACCTCAATCTCTTGTTTTGTACGCTTTTCCACGTGTCTTGACATCCAATGTATCCCCGCAAAGTTTGGTGAAGATCTGAGTATGTAGTTTTTGACCTTATATGGAACCTCCCATCTGAAAATTTGAAAATTCTTAAAAAATCTGTCTAAAATCTTGATGTCCCCAATCCTATGTCTTGTATGTTTTTTCCACGTGTCTTGACATCCAATGTATCCATGCAAAGTTTGGTGAAGATCTGAGTATGTAGTTTTTGACCTTATATGGAACCTCATATCTGAAAATTTGAAAATTCTTAAAAAATTCGACCAAAATCTTGATGTCTCCAATCCTATGTTTTGTATGTTTTTTCCACGTTTCTTGACATCCAATGTATCCATGCAAAGTTTGGTGAAGATCTGAGTATGTAGTTTTTGACCTTATATGGAACCTCCTATCTGAAAATTTGAAAATTCTTAAAAAATTCGTCCAAAATTTTGATGTCTCCAATCTCTTGTTTTGTACGTTTTTTCCACGTGTCTTGACATCCAATGTATCCCTGCAAAGTTTGGTGAAGATCTGAGTATGTAGTTTTTGACCTTATCTGGAACCTCCCATCTGAAAATTTGAAAATTCCTAAAAAATCCGTCCAAAATCTTGATGACCTCAATCTCTTGTTTTGTACGTTTTTTCCACGTGTCTTGACATCCAATTTATCCCTGCAAAGTTTGGTGAAGATCTGAGTATGTAGTTTTTGACCTTATATGGAACCTCCCATCTGAAAATTTGAAAATTCCTAAAAAATCTGTCTAAAATCTTGATGTCCCCAATCCTATGTCTTGTATGTTTTTTCCACGTGTCTTGACATCCAATGTATCCCTGCAAAGTTTGGTGAAGATCTGAGTATGTAGTTTTTGACCTTATCTGGAACCTCCCATCTGAAAATTTGAAAATTCCTAAAAAATCCGTCCAAAATCTTGATGACCTCAATCTCTTGTTTTGTACGTTTTTTCCACGTGTCTTGACATCCAATTTATCCCTGCAAAGTTTGGTGAAGATCTGAGTATGTAGTTTTTGACCTTATATGGAACCTCCCATCTGAAAATTTGAAAATTCCTAAAAAATCTGTCTAAAATCTTGATGTCTCCAATCCTATGTTTTGTATGTTTTTTCCACGTTTCTTGACATCCAATGTATCCCTGCAAAGTTTGGTGAAGATCTGAGTATGTAGTTTTTGACCTTATATGGAACCTCCCATCTGAAAATTTGAAAATTCCTAAAAAATCTGTCTAAAATCTTGATGTCCCCAATCCTATGTCTTGTATGTTTTTTCCACGTGTCTTGACATCCAATGTATCCCTGCAATGTTTGGTGAAGATCTGAGTATGTAGTTTTTGAACTTATATGGAACCTCCTATCTGAAAATTTGAAAATTCTTAAAAAATTTGACCAAAATCTTGATGTCCCCAATCCTATGTTTTGTATGTTTTTTCCACGTGTCTTGACATCCAATGTATCCCTGCAAAGTTTGGTGAAGATCTGAGTATGTAGTTTTTGACTTTATCTGGAACCTCATTTCTGAAAATTTGAAAATTCCTCAAAAATTCGTCCAAAATCTTGATGTCTCCAATCTCTTGTTTTGTACGTTTTTTCCACGTGTCTTGACATCCAATGTATCCCTGCAAAGTTTGGTGAAGATCTGAGTATGTAGTTTTTGACCGTATCTGGAACCTCCTATCTGAAAATTTAAAAATTCTTAAAAAATTCGTCCAAAATCTTGATGTCTCCAATCTCTTGTTTTGTACGTTTTTTCCACGTGTCTTGACATCCAATGTATCCCCGCATAGTTTGGTGAAGATCTGAGTATGTAGTTTTTGACCTTATATGGAACCTCCTATCTGAAAATTTGAAAATTCTTAAAAAATTCGTCCAAAATCTTGATGTCTCCAATCTCTTGTTTTGTACGTTTTTTTCACGTGTCTTGACATCCAATGTTCCCTGCAATGTTTGGTGAAGATCTGAGTATGTAGTTTTTGTCCTCATATGGAACCTCCTATCTGAAAATTTGAAAATTCTTAAAAAATTTGACCAAAATCTTGATGTCCCCAATCCTATGTTTTGTATGTTTTTCCCACGTGTCTTGACATCCAATGTATCCCTGCAAAGTTTGGTGAAGATCTGAGTATGTAGTTTTTGACTTTATCTGGAACCTCCTATCTGAAAATCTGAAAATACTTAAAAAATTCGTCCAAAATCTTGATGTCCCCAATCTCTTGTTTTGTACGTTTTTTCCACGTGTCTTGACATCCAATGTATCCCTGCAAAGTTTGGTGAAGATCTGAGTATGTCGTTTTTGACTTTATCTGGAACATACTTTCTGGAAATTTGAAAATTCTTAAAAAATTCGTCCAAAATCTTGACGTCTCCAATCTCTTGTTTTGTACGTTTTTTCCACGTGTCTTGACATCCAATGTATCCCTGCAAAGTTTGGTGAAGATCTGAGTATGTAGTTTTTGACCTTATCTGGAACCTCCCATCTGAAAATTTGAAAATTCCTAAAAAATCCGTCCAAAATCTTGATGACCCCAATCTCTTGTTTTGTACGTTTTTTCCACGTGTCTTGACATCCAATGTATCCCTGCAAAGTTTGGTGAAGATCTGAGTATGTAGTTTTTGACCTTATCTGGAACCTCCTATCTGAAAATTTGAAAATTCTTAAAAAATTCGTCCAAAATCTTGATGTCTCCAATCTCTTGTTTTGTACGTTTTTCCCACGAGTCTTGACATCCAATGTATCCCTGCAAAGTTTGGTGAAGATCTGAGTATGTAGTTTTTGACCTTATCTGGAACCTCCTATCTGAAAATTTGAAAATTCTTAAAAAATTCGTCCAAAATCTTGATGTCTCCAATCTCTTGTTTTGTACGTTTTTTCCACGTGTCTTGACATCCAATGTATCCCTGCAAAGTTTGGTGAATATCTGAGTATGTAGTTTTTGACCTTATCTGGAACCTCATTTCTGAAAATTTGAAAATTCCTCAAAAATTCGTCCAAAATCTTGATGTCTCCAATCTCTTGTTTTGTACGTTTTTTCCACGTGTCTTGACATCCAATGTATCCCTGCAAAGTTTGGTGAAGATCTGAGTATATCGTTTTTGATCTCATCTGGAACCTCCCATCTGAAAATTTGAAAATTCTTAAAAAATTCGTCCAAAATCTTGATGTCTCCAATCTCTTGTTTTGTACGTTTTTTCCACGTGTATTGACATCCAATGTTCCCTGCAATGTTTGGTGAAGATCTGAGTATGTAGTTTTTGACCTCATATGGAACCTCCTATCTGAAAATTTGAAAATTCTTAAAAAATTTGACCAAAATCTTGATGTCCCCAATCCTATGTTTTGTATGTTTTTCCCACGTGTCTTGACATCCAATGTATCCCTGCAAAGTTTGGTGAAGATCTGAGTATGTAGTTTTTGACCTTATCTGGAACCTCCTATCTGAAAATTTGAAAATTCTTAAAAAATTCGTCCAAAATCTTGATGACCCCAATCTCTTGTTTTGTACGTTTTTTCCACGTGTCTTGACATCCAATGTATTCCTGCAAAGTTTGGTGAAGATCTGAGTATGTAGTTTTTGACCTTATATGGAACCTCCTTTCTGAAAATTTGAAAATTCTTAAAAAATTCGTCCATAATCTTGATGTCTCCAATCTCTTGTTTTGTACGTTTTCTCCACGTGTCTTGACATCCAATGTATCCATGCAAAGTTTGGTGAAGATCTGAGTATGTCGTTTTTGACCTTATCTGGAACCTCCCATCTGAAAATTTGAAATTTCTTAAAAAATTCGTCGAAAATCTTGATGTCTCCAATCTCTTGTTTTGTACGTTTTTTCCACGTGTCTTGACATGCAAAGTATCCCTGCATCGTTTGGTGAAGATCTGAGTTTGTAGTTTTTGACCTTATCTGGAACCTCCTATCTGAAAATTTGAAAATTCTTCAAAAATTCGTCCAAAATCTTGATGTCTCCAATCTCTTGTTTTGTACGTTTTTTCCACGTGTCTTGACATCCAATGTATCCCTGCAATGTTTGGTGAAGATCTGAGTATGTAGTTTTTGACCTTATATGGAACCTCCTATCTGAAAATTTGAAAATTCTTAAAAAATTTGACCAAAATCTTGATATCCCCAATCCTATGTTTTGTATGTTTTTTCCACGTGTCTTGACATCCAATGTATCCATGCAAAGTTTGGTGAAGATCTGAGTATGTAGTTTTTGACCTTATATGGAACCTCCTATCTGAAAATTTGAAAATTCTTAAAAAATTCGTCCAAAATCTTGATGTCTCCAATCTCTTGTTTTGTACGTTTTTTCCACGTGTCTTGACATCCAATGTATCCCTGCAAAGTTTGGTGAAGATCTGAGTATGCAGTTTTTGTCCTTATCTGGAACCTCCCATCTGAAAATTTGAAAATTCATAAAAAATCCGTCCAAAATCTTGATGACCCCAATATCTTGTTTTGTACGTTTTTTCCACGTGTCTTGACATCCAATGTATCCCTGCAATGTTTGGTGAAGATCTGAGTATGTAGTTTTTGAACTTATATGGAACCTCCTATCTGAAAATTTGAAAATTCTTAAAAAATTGACCAAAATCTTGATGTCCCCAATCCTATGTTTTGTATGTTTTTTCCACGTGTCTTGACATCCAATGTATCCCTGCAAAGTTTGGTGAAGATCTGAGTATGTAGTTTTTGACCTTATATGGAACCTCCTTTCTGAAAATTTGAAAATTCTTAAAAAATTCGTCCAAAATCTTGATGTCTCCACTCTCTTGTTTTGTACGTTTTTTCCACGTGTCTTGACATGCAAAGTATCCCTGCAACGTTTGGTGAAGATCTGAGTATGTCGTTTTTGACCTTATCTGGAACCTCCCATCTGAAAATTTGAAAATTCTTAAAAAATTCGTCGAAAATCTTGATGTCTCCAATCTCTTGTTTTGTACGTTTTTTCCACGTGTCTTGACATGCAAAGTATCCCTGCAACGTTTGGTGAAGATCTGAGTATGTAGTTTTTGACCTTATATGGAACCTCCTATCTGAAAATTTGAAAATTCTTAAAAAATTCGTCCAAAATCTTGATGTCTCCAATCTCTTGTTTTGTACGTTTTTCCACGTGTCTTGACATCCAATGTATCCCTGCAAAGTTTGGTGAAGATCTGAGTATGTAGTTTTTGACCTTATCTGGAACCTCCCATCTGAAAATTTGAAAATTTTTAAAAAATTCGTCCAAAATCTTGATGTCTCCAATCTCTTGTTTTGTACGATTTTTCCACGTGCCTTGACCTCCAATGTATCCCTGCAATGTTTGGTGAAGATCTGAGTATGTAGTTTTTGACCTTATATGGAACCTCCTATCTGAAAATTTGAAAATTCTTAAAAAATTTGACCAACATCTTTATGTCCCCAATCCTATGTTTTGTATGTTTTTTCCACGTGTCTTGACATCCAATGTATCCCTGCAAAGTTTGGTGAAGATCTGAGTATGTAGTTTTTGACCTTATCTGGAACATCCTTTCTGAAAATTTGAAAATTCTTAAAAAATTCGTCCAAAATCTTGATGTCTCCAATCTCTTGTTTTGTACGTTTTTTCCACGTGTCTTGACATCCAATGTATCCCTGCAAAGTTTGGTGAAGATCTGAGTATGTAGTTTTTGACCTTATATGGAACCTCCTTTCTGAAAATTTGAAAATTCTTAAAAAATTCGTCCAAAATCTTGATGTCTCCAATCTCTTGTTTTGTACGTTTTTTCCACGTGTCTTGACATCCAATGTATCCCTGCAAAGTTTGGTGAAGATCTGAGTATGTAGTTTTTGACCTTATATGGAACCTCATATCTGAAAATTTGAAAATTCTTAAAAAATTCGACCAAAATCTTGATGTCTCCAATCCTATGTTTTGTATGTTTTTTCCACGTGTCTTGACATCCAATGTATCCATGCAAAGTTTGGTGAAGATCTGAGTATGTAGTTTTTGACCTTATATGGAACCTCCTATCTGAAAATTTGAAAATTCGTAAAAAATTCGTCCAAAATCTTGATGTCTCCAATCTCTTGTTTTGTACGTTTTTTCCACGTGTCTTGACATCCAATGTATCCCTGCAAAGTTTGGTGAAGATCTGAGTATGTCGTTTTTGACCTTATCTGGAACCTCCCATCTGAAAATTTGAAAATTCTTAAAAAATTCGTCGAAAATCTTGATGTCTCCAATCTCTTGTTTTGTACGTTTTTTCCACGTGCCTTGACATGCAAAGTATCCCTGCAACGTTTGGTGAAGATCTGAGTTTGTAGTTTTTGACCTTATCTGGAACCTCCTATCTGAAAATTTGAAAATTCTTCAAAAATTCGTCCAAAATCTTGATGTCTCCAATCTCTTGTTTTGTACGTTTTTTCCACGTGTCTTGACATCCAATGTATCCCTGCAATGTTTGGTGAAGATCTGAGTATGTAGTTTTTGAACTTATATGGAACCTCCTATCTGAAAATTTGAAAATTCTTAAAAAATTTGACCAAAATCTTGATGTCCCCAATCCTATGTTTTGTATGTTTTTTCCACGTGTCTTGACATCCAATGTATCCCTGCAAAGTTTGGTGAAGATCTGAGTATGTAGTTTTTGACCTTATATGGAACCTCCTTTCTGAAAATTTGAAAATTCTTAAAAAAATCGTCCAAAATCTTGATGTCTCCACTCTCTTGTTTTGTACGTTTTTTCCACGTGTCTTGACATGCAAAGTATCCCTGCAACGTTTGGTGAAGATCTGAGTATGTCGTTTTTGACCTTATATGGAACCTCCCATCTGAAAATTTGAAAATTCTTAAAAAATTCGTCGAAAATCTTGATGTCTCCAATCTCTTGTTTTGTACGTTTTTTCCACGTGTCTTGACATGCAAAGTATCCCTGCAACGTTTGGTGAAGATCTGAGTATGTAGTTTTTGACCTTATCTGGAACCTCCTATCTGAAAATTTGAAAATTCTTCAAAAATTCGTCCAAAATCTTGATGTCTCCAATCTCTTGTTTTGTACGTTTTTCCACGTGTCTTGACATCCAATGTATCCCTGCAAAGTTTGGTGAAGATCTGAGTATGTAGTTTTTGACCTTATCTGGAACCTCCCATCTGAAAATTTGAAAATTTTTAAAAAATTCGTCCAAAATCTTGATGTCTCCAATCTCTTGTTTTGTACGATTTTTCCACGTGTCTTGACCTCCAATGTATCCCTGCAATGTTTGGTGAAGATCTGAGTATGTAGTTTTTGACCTTATATGGAACCTCCTATCTGAAAATTTGAAAATTCTTAAAAAAATTGACCAAAATCTTGATGTCCCCAATCCTATGTTTTGTATGTTTTTTCCACGTGTCTTGACATCCAATGTATCCCTGCAAAGTTTGGTGAAGATCTGAGTATGTAGTTTTTGACCTTATCTGGAACATCCTTTCTGAAAATTTGAAAATTCTTAAAAAATTCGTCCAAAATCTTGATGTCTCCAATCTCTTGTTTTGTACGTTTTTTCCACGTGTCTTGACATCCAATGTATCCCTGCAAAGTTTGGTGAAGATCTGAGTATGTAGTTTTTGACCTTATATGGAACCTCCTTTCTGAAAATTTGAAAATTCTTAAAAAATTCGTCCAAAATCTTGATGTCTCCAATCTCTTGTTTTGTACGTTTTTTCCACGTGTCTTGACATCCAATGTATCCCTGCAAAGTTTGGTGAAGATCTGAGTATGTAGTTTTTGACCTTATCTGGAACCTCCCATCTGAAAATTTGAAAATTCCTAAAAAATCCGTCCAAAATCTTGATGACCTCAATCTCTTGTTTTGTACGCTTTTCCACGTGTCTTGACATCCAATGTATCCCCGCAAAGTTTGGTGAAGATCTGAGTATGTAGTTTTTGACCTTATATGGAACCTCCCATCTGAAAATTTGAAAATTCTTAAAAAATCTGTCTAAAATCTTGATGTCCCCAATCCTATGTCTTGTATGTTTTTTCCACGTGTCTTGACATCCAATGTATCCATGCAAAGTTTGGTGAAGATCTGAGTATGTAGTTTTTGACCTTATATGGAACCTCATATCTGAAAATTTGAAAATTCTTAAAAAATTCGACCAAAATCTTGATGTCTCCAATCCTATGTTTTGTATGTTTTTTCCACGTTTCTTGACATCCAATGTATCCATGCAAAGTTTGGTGAAGATCTGAGTATGTAGTTTTTGACCTTATATGGAACCTCCTATCTGAAAATTTGAAAATTCTTAAAAAATTCGTCCAAAATTTTGATGTCTCCAATCTCTTGTTTTGTACGTTTTTTCCACGTGTCTTGACATCCAATGTATCCCTGCAAAGTTTGGTGAAGATCTGAGTATGTAGTTTTTGACCTTATCTGGAACCTCCCATCTGAAAATTTGAAAATTCCTAAAAAATCCGTCCAAAATCTTGATGACCTCAATCTCTTGTTTTGTACGTTTTTTCCACGTGTCTTGACATCCAATTTATCCCTGCAAAGTTTGGTGAAGATCTGAGTATGTAGTTTTTGACCTTATATGGAACCTCCCATCTGAAAATTTGAAAATTCCTAAAAAATCTGTCTAAAATCTTGATGTCCCCAATCCTATGTCTTGTATGTTTTTTCCACGTGTCTTGACATCCAATGTATCCCTGCAAAGTTTGGTGAAGATCTGAGTATGTAGTTTTTGACCTTATCTGGAACCTCCCATCTGAAAATTTGAAAATTCCTAAAAAATCCGTCCAAAATCTTGATGACCTCAATCTCTTGTTTTGTACGTTTTTTCCACGTGTCTTGACATCCAATTTATCCCTGCAAAGTTTGGTGAAGATCTGAGTATGTAGTTTTTGACCTTATATGGAACCTCCCATCTGAAAATTTGAAAATTCCTAAAAAATCTGTCTAAAATCTTGATGTCTCCAATCCTATGTTTTGTATGTTTTTTCCACGTTTCTTGACATCCAATGTATCCCTGCAAAGTTTGGTGAAGATCTGAGTATGTAGTTTTTGACCTTGTATCCCTTTCGGACATGGCGGTGTCAATTGACACTCGAGTGTTCAAACGAATACTTCTCAGGCGATACGAGTTGTATCCGCTCGCTCAGGCTGTTGTCAGTTGCCAACAAGCTTTAAGAAGGTGCTGCCACTTGCGCTTCATTTTTGAACTACTAAAAGACCACGTGAGTTTCCTTACTTGGGAGTGTGTGTCAAGTTGCTCAACTGTTCAAGACACAGGTAAGAATACTTATTTGTTTAAAATTGTGTTATTTGTGTTATCTAAATCAAGTATCCCTGCAAAGTTTGGTGAAGATCTGAGTATGTAGTTTTTGACTTTATCTGGAACCTCATTTCTGAAAATTTGAAAATTCCTCAAAAATTCGTCCAAAATCTTGATGTCTCCAATCTCTTGTTTTGTACGTTTTTTCCACGTGTCTTGACATCCAATGTATCCCTGCAAAGTTTGGTGAAGATCTGAGTATGTAGTTTTTGACCGTATCTGGAACCTCCTATCTGAAAATTTAAAAATTCTTAAAAAATTCGTCCAAAATCTTGATGTCTCCAATCTCTTGTTTTGTACGTTTTTTCCACGTGTCTTGACATCCAATGTATCCCCGCATAGTTTGGTGAAGATCTGAGTATGTAGTTTTTGACCTTATATGGAACCTCCTATCTGAAAATTTGAAAATTCTTAAAAAATTCGTCCAAAATCTTGATGTCTCCAATCTCTTGTTTTGTACGTTTTTTTCACGTGTCTTGACATCCAATGTTCCCTGCAATGTTTGGTGAAGATCTGAGTATGTAGTTTTTGTCCTCATATGGAACCTCCTATCTGAAAATTTGAAAATTCTTAAAAAATTTGACCAAAATCTTGATGTCCCCAATCCTATGTTTTGTATGTTTTTCCCACGTGTCTTGACATCCAATGTATCCCTGCAAAGTTTGGTGAAGATCTGAGTATGTAGTTTTTGACTTTATCTGGAACCTCCTATCTGAAAATCTGAAAATACTTAAAAAATTCGTCCAAAATCTTGATGTCCCCAATCTCTTGTTTTGTACGTTTTTTCCACGTGTCTTGACATCCAATGTATCCCTGCAAAGTTTGGTGAAGATCTGAGTATGTCGTTTTTGACTTTATCTGGAACATACTTTCTGGAAATTTGAAAATTCTTAAAAAATTCGTCCAAAATCTTGACGTCTCCAATCTCTTGTTTTGTACGTTTTTTCCACGTGTCTTGACATCCAATGTATCCCTGCAAAGTTTGGTGAAGATCTGAGTATGTAGTTTTTGACCTTATCTGGAACCTCCCATCTGAAAATTTGAAAATTCCTAAAAAATCCGTCCAAAATCTTGATGACCCCAATCTCTTGTTTTGTACGTTTTTTCCACGTGTCTTGACATCCAATGTATCCCTGCAAAGTTTGGTGAAGATCTGAGTATGTAGTTTTTGACCTTATCTGGAACCTCCTATCTGAAAATTTGAAAATTCTTAAAAAATTCGTCCAAAATCTTGATGTCTCCAATCTCTTGTTTTGTACGTTTTTCCCACGAGTCTTGACATCCAATGTATCCCTGCAAAGTTTGGTGAAGATCTGAGTATGTAGTTTTTGACCTTATCTGGAACCTCCTATCTGAAAATTTGAAAATTCTTAAAAAATTCGTCCAAAATCTTGATGTCTCCAATCTCTTGTTTTGTACGTTTTTTCCACGTGTCTTGACATCCAATGTATCCCTGCAAAGTTTGGTGAATATCTGAGTATGTAGTTTTTGACCTTATCTGGAACCTCATTTCTGAAAATTTGAAAATTCCTCAAAAATTCGTCCAAAATCTTGATGTCTCCAATCTCTTGTTTTGTACGTTTTTTCCACGTGTCTTGACATCCAATGTATCCCTGCAAAGTTTGGTGAAGATCTGAGTATATCGTTTTTGATCTCATCTGGAACCTCCCATCTGAAAATTTGAAAATTCTTAAAAAATTCGTCCAAAATCTTGATGTCTCCAATCTCTTGTTTTGTACGTTTTTTCCACGTGTATTGACATCCAATGTTCCCTGCAATGTTTGGTGAAGATCTGAGTATGTAGTTTTTGACCTCATATGGAACCTCCTATCTGAAAATTTGAAAATTCTTAAAAAATTTGACCAAAATCTTGATGTCCCCAATCCTATGTTTTGTATGTTTTTCCCACGTGTCTTGACATCCAATGTATCCCTGCAAAGTTTGGTGAAGATCTGAGTATGTAGTTTTTGACCTTATCTGGAACCTCCTATCTGAAAATTTGAAAATTCTTAAAAAATTCGTCCAAAATCTTGATGACCCCAATCTCTTGTTTTGTACGTTTTTTCCACGTGTCTTGACATCCAATGTATTCCTGCAAAGTTTGGTGAAGATCTGAGTATGTAGTTTTTGACCTTATATGGAACCTCCTTTCTGAAAATTTGAAAATTCTTAAAAAATTCGTCCATAATCTTGATGTCTCCAATCTCTTGTTTTGTACGTTTTCTCCACGTGTCTTGACATCCAATGTATCCATGCAAAGTTTGGTGAAGATCTGAGTATGTCGTTTTTGACCTTATCTGGAACCTCCCATCTGAAAATTTGAAATTTCTTAAAAAATTCGTCGAAAATCTTGATGTCTCCAATCTCTTGTTTTGTACGTTTTTTCCACGTGTCTTGACATGCAAAGTATCCCTGCATCGTTTGGTGAAGATCTGAGTTTGTAGTTTTTGACCTTATCTGGAACCTCCTATCTGAAAATTTGAAAATTCTTCAAAAATTCGTCCAAAATCTTGATGTCTCCAATCTCTTGTTTTGTACGTTTTTTCCACGTGTCTTGACATCCAATGTATCCCTGCAATGTTTGGTGAAGATCTGAGTATGTAGTTTTTGACCTTATATGGAACCTCCTATCTGAAAATTTGAAAATTCTTAAAAAATTTGACCAAAATCTTGATATCCCCAATCCTATGTTTTGTATGTTTTTTCCACGTGTCTTGACATCCAATGTATCCATGCAAAGTTTGGTGAAGATCTGAGTATGTAGTTTTTGACCTTATATGGAACCTCCTATCTGAAAATTTGAAAATTCTTAAAAAATTCGTCCAAAATCTTGATGTCTCCAATCTCTTGTTTTGTACGTTTTTTCCACGTGTCTTGACATCCAATGTATCCCTGCAAAGTTTGGTGAAGATCTGAGTATGCAGTTTTTGTCCTTATCTGGAACCTCCCATCTGAAAATTTGAAAATTCATAAAAAATCCGTCCAAAATCTTGATGACCCCAATATCTTGTTTTGTACGTTTTTTCCACGTGTCTTGACATCCAATGTATCCCTGCAATGTTTGGTGAAGATCTGAGTATGTAGTTTTTGAACTTATATGGAACCTCCTATCTGAAAATTTGAAAATTCTTAAAAAATTGACCAAAATCTTGATGTCCCCAATCCTATGTTTTGTATGTTTTTTCCACGTGTCTTGACATCCAATGTATCCCTGCAAAGTTTGGTGAAGATCTGAGTATGTAGTTTTTGACCTTATATGGAACCTCCTTTCTGAAAATTTGAAAATTCTTAAAAAATTCGTCCAAAATCTTGATGTCTCCACTCTCTTGTTTTGTACGTTTTTTCCACGTGTCTTGACATGCAAAGTATCCCTGCAACGTTTGGTGAAGATCTGAGTATGTCGTTTTTGACCTTATCTGGAACCTCCCATCTGAAAATTTGAAAATTCTTAAAAAATTCGTCGAAAATCTTGATGTCTCCAATCTCTTGTTTTGTACGTTTTTTCCACGTGTCTTGACATGCAAAGTATCCCTGCAACGTTTGGTGAAGATCTGAGTATGTAGTTTTTGACCTTATATGGAACCTCCTATCTGAAAATTTGAAAATTCTTAAAAAATTCGTCCAAAATCTTGATGTCTCCAATCTCTTGTTTTGTACGTTTTTCCACGTGTCTTGACATCCAATGTATCCCTGCAAAGTTTGGTGAAGATCTGAGTATGTAGTTTTTGACCTTATCTGGAACCTCCCATCTGAAAATTTGAAAATTTTTAAAAAATTCGTCCAAAATCTTGATGTCTCCAATCTCTTGTTTTGTACGATTTTTCCACGTGCCTTGACCTCCAATGTATCCCTGCAATGTTTGGTGAAGATCTGAGTATGTAGTTTTTGACCTTATATGGAACCTCCTATCTGAAAATTTGAAAATTCTTAAAAAATTTGACCAACATCTTGATGTCCCCAATCCTATGTTTTGTATGTTTTTTCCACGTGTCTTGACATCCAATGTATCCCTGCAAAGTTTGGTGAAGATCTGAGTATGTAGTTTTTGACCTTATCTGGAACATCCTTTCTGAAAATTTGAAAATTCTTAAAAAATTCGTCCAAAATCTTGATGTCTCCAATCTCTTGTTTTGTACGTTTTTTCCACGTGTCTTGACATCCAATGTATCCCTGCAAAGTTTGGTGAAGATCTGAGTATGTAGTTTTTGACCTTATATGGAACCTCCTTTCTGAAAATTTGAAAATTCTTAAAAAATTCGTCCAAAATCTTGATGTCTCCAATCTCTTGTTTTGTACGTTTTTTCCACGTGTCTTGACATCCAATGTATCCCTGCAAAGTTTGGTGAAGATCTGAGTATGTAGTTTTTGACCTTATATGGAACCTCATATCTGAAAATTTGAAAATTCTTAAAAAATTCGACCAAAATCTTGATGTCTCCAATCCTATGTTTTGTATGTTTTTTCCACGTGTCTTGACATCCAATGTATCCATGCAAAGTTTGGTGAAGATCTGAGTATGTAGTTTTTGACCTTATATGGAACCTCCTATCTGAAAATTTGAAAATTCGTAAAAAATTCGTCCAAAATCTTGATGTCTCCAATCTCTTGTTTTGTACGTTTTTTCCACGTGTCTTGACATCCAATGTATCCCTGCAAAGTTTGGTGAAGATCTGAGTATGTCGTTTTTGACCTTATCTGGAACCTCCCATCTGAAAATTTGAAAATTTCTAAAATATCCGTCCAAAATCTTGATGACCTCAATCTCTTGTTTTGTACGTTTTTTCCACGTGTCTTGACATCCAATGTATCCCTGCAAAGTTTGGTGAAGATCTGAGTATGTAGTTTTTGACCTTATATGGAACCTCATATCTGAAAATTTGAAAATTCTTAAAAAATTCGACCAAAATCTTGATGTCTCCAATCCTATGTTTTGTATGTTTTTTCCACGTTTCTTGACATCCAATGTATCCATGCAAAGTTTGGTGAAGATCTGAGTATGTAGTTTTTGACCTTATATGGAACCTCCTATCTGAAAATTTGAAAATTCTTAAAAAATTCGTCCAAAATCTTGATGTCTCCAATCTCTTGTTTTGTACGTTTTTTCCACGTGTCTTGACATCCAATGTACCCCTGCAAGGTTTGGTGAAGATCTGAGTATGTAGTTTTTGACCTTATCTGAAACCTCCCATCTGAAAATTTGAAAATTCCTAAAAAATCCGTCCAAAATCTTGATGAACTCAATCTCTTGTTTTGTACGTTTTTTCCACGTGTCTTGACATCCAATGTATCCCTGCAAAGTTTGGTGAAGATCTGAGTATGTAGTTTTTGACCTTATCTGGAACCTCCCATCTGAAAATTTGAAAATTCCTAAAAAATCTGTCTAAAATCTTGATGTCCCCAATCCTATGTCTTGTATGTTTTTTCCACGTGTCTTGACATCCAATGTATCCCTGCAAAGTTTGGTGAAGATCTGAGTATGTAGTTTTTGACCTTATATGGAACCTCATATCTGAAAATTTGAAAATTCTTAAAAAATTCGACCAAAATCTTGATGTCTCCAATCATATGTTTTGTATGTTTTTTCCACGTTTCTTGACATCCAATGTATCCCTGCAAAGTTTGGTGAAGATCTGAGTATGTAGTTTTTGACCTTATATGGAACCTCCCATCTGAAAATTTGAAAATTCCTAAAAAACCTGTCTAAAATCTTGATGTCCCCAATCCTATGTCTTGTATGTTTTTTCCACGTGTCTTGACATCCAATGTATCCCTGCAATGTTTGGTGAAGATCTGAGTATGTAGTTTTTGAACTTATATGGAACCTCCTATCTGAAAATTTGAAAATTCTTAAAAAATTTGACCAAAATCTTGATGTCCCCAATCCTATGTTTTGTATGTTTTTTCCACGTGTCTTGACATCCAATGTATCCCTGCAAAGTTTGGTGAAGATCTGAGTATGTAGTTTTTGACCTTATATGGAACCTCCTTTCTGAAAATTTGAAAATTCTTAAAAAATTCGTCCAAAATCTTGATGTCTCCACTCTCTTGTTTTGTACGTTTTTTCCACGTGTCTTGACATGCAAAGTATCCCTGCAACGTTTGGTGAAGATCTGAGTATGTCGTTTTTGACCTTATCTGGAACCTCCCATTTGAAAATTTGAAAATTCTTAAAAAATTCGTCGAAAATCTTGATGTCTCCAATCTCTTGTTTTGTACGTTTTTTCCACGTGTCTGACATGCAAAGTATCCCTGCAACGTTTGGTGAAGATCTGAGTATGTAGTTTTTGACCTTATCTGGAACCTCCTATCTGAAAATTTGAAAATTCTTCAAAAATTCGTCCAAAATCTTGATGTCTCTAATCTCTTGTTTTGTACGTTTTTCCACGTGTCTTGACATCCAATGTATCCCTGCAAAGTTTGGTGAAGATCTGAGTATGTAGTTTTTGACCTTATCTGGAACCTCCCATCTGAAAATTTGAAAATTTTTAAAAAATTCGTCCAAAATCTTGATGTCTCCAATCTCTTGTTTTGTACGATTTTTCCACGTGTCTTGACCTCCAATGTATCCCTGCAATGTTTGGTGAAGATCTGAGTATGTAGTTTTTGTCCTCATATGGAACCTCCTATCTGAAAATTTGAAAATTCTTAAAAAATTTGACCAAAATCTTGATGTCCCCAATCCTATGTTTTGTATGTTTTTCCCACGTGTCTTGACATCCAATGTATCCCTGCAAAGTTTGGTGAAGATCTGAGTATGTAGTTTTTGACTTTATCTGGAACCTCCTATCTGAAAATCTGAAAATTCTTAAAAAATTCGTCCAAAATCTTGATGTCCCCAATCTCTTGTTTTGTACGTTTTTTCCACGTGTCTTGACATCCAATGTATCCCTGCAAAGTTTGGTGAAGATCTGAGTATGTCGTTTTTGACTTTATCTGGAACATACTTTCTGGAAATTTGAAAATTCTTAAAAAATTCGTCCAAAATCTTGACGTCTCCAATCTCTTGTTTTGTACGTTTTTTCCACGTGTCTTGACATCCAATGTATCCCTGTAAAGTTTGGTGAAGATCTGAGTATGTAGTTTTTGACCTTATCTGGAACCTCCCATCTGAAAATTTGAAAATTCCTAAAAAATCCGTCCAAAAACTTGATGACCCCAATCTCTTGTTTCGTACGTTTTTTCCACGTGTCTTGACATCCAATGTATCCCTGCAAAGTTTGGTGAAGATCTGAGTATGTAGTTTTTGACCTTATCTGGAACCTCCTATCTGAAAATTTGAAAATTCTTAAAAAATTCGTCCAAAATCTTGATGTCTCCAATCTCTTGTTTTGTACGTTTTTCCCACGAGTCTTGACATCCAATGTATCCCTGCAAAGTTTGGTGAAGATCTGAGTATGTAGTTTTTGACCTTATCTGGAACCTCCTATCTGAAAATTTGAAAATTCTTAAAAAATTCGTCCAAAATCTTGATGTCTCCAATCTCTTGTTTTGTACGTTTTTTCCACGTGTCTTGACATCCAATGTATCCCTGCAAAGTTTGGTGAAGATCTGAGTATGTAGTTTTTGACCTTATCTGGAACCTCCTATCTGAAAATTTAAAAATTCTTAAAAAATTCGTCCAAAATCTTGATGTCTCCAATCTCTTGTTTTGTACGTTTTTTCCACGTGTCTTGACATCCAATGTATCCCCGCATAGTTTGGTGAAGATCTGAGTATGTAGCTTTTGACCTTATATGGAACCTCCTATCTGAAAATTTGAAAATTCTTAAAAAATTCGACCAAAATCTTGATGTCCCCAATTCTATGTTTTGTATGTTTTTTCCACGTGTCTTGACATCTAATGTATCCATGCAAAGTTTGGTGAAGATCTGAGTATATCGTTTTTGATCTCATCTGGAACCTCCCATCTGAAAATTTGAAAATTCTTAAAGAATTCGTCGAAAATCTTGATGTCTCCAATCTCTTGTTTTGTACGTTTTTTCCACGTGTCTTGACATCCAATGTTCCCTGCAATGTTTGGTGAAGATCTGAGTATGTAGTTTTTGACCTCATATGGAACCTCCTATCTGAAAATTTGAAAATTCTTAAAAAATTTGACCAAAATCTTGATGTCCCCAATCCTATGTTTTGTATGTTTTTCCCACGTGTCTTGACATCCAATGTATCCCTGCAAAGTTTGGTGAAGATCTGAGTATGTAGTTTTTGACCTTATCTGGAACCTCCTATCTGAAAATTTGAAAATTCTTAAAAAATTCGTCCAAAATCTTGATGACCCCAATCTCTTGTTTTGTACGTTTTTTCCACGTGTCTTGACATCCAATGTATTCCTGCAAAGTTTGGTGAAGATCTGAGTATGTAGTTTTTGACCTTATATGGAACCTCCTTTCTGAAAATTTGAAAATTCTTAAAAAATTCGTCCATAATCTTGATGTCTCCAATCTCTTGTTTTGTACGTTTTTTCCACGTGTCTTGACATCCAATGTATCCATGCAAAGTTTGGTGAAGATCTGAGTATGTCGTTTTTGACCTTATCTGGAACCTCCCATCTGAAAATTTGAAATTTCTTAAAAAATTCGTCGAAAATCTTGATGTCTCCAATCTCTTGTTTTGTACGTTTTTTCCACGTGTCTTGACATGCAAAGTATCCCTGCATCGTTTGGTGAAGATCTGAGTTTGAAGTTTTTGACCTTATCTGGAACCTCCTATCTAAAAATTTGAAAATTCTTCAAAAATTCGTCCAAAATCTTGATGTCTCCAATCTCTTGTTTTGTACGTTTTTTCCACGTGTCTTGACATCCAATGTATCCCTGCAATGTTTGGTGAAGATCTGAGTATGTAGTTTTTGACCTTATCTGGAACCTCCTATCTGAAAATTTGAAAATTCTTCAAAAATTCGTCCAAAATCTTGATGTCTCTAATCTCTTGTTTTGTACGTTTTTCCACGTGTCTTGACATCCAATGTATCCCTGCAAAGTTTGGTGAAGATCTGAGTATGTAGTTTTTGACCTTATCTGGAACCTCCCATCTGAAAATTTGAAAATTCTTCAAAAATTCGTCCAAAATCTTGATGTCTCCAATCTCTTGTTTTGTACGTTTTTTCCACGTGTCTTGACATCCAATGTATCCCTGCAATGTTTGGTGAAGATCTGAGTATGTAGTTTTTGACCTTATCTGGAACCTCCTATCTGAAAATTTGAAAATTCTTCAAAAATTCGTCCAAAATCTTGATGTCTCTAATCTCTTGTTTTGTACGTTTTTCCAAGTGTCTTGACATCCAATGTATCCCTGCAAAGTTTGGTGAAGATCTGAGTATGTAGTTTTTGACCTTATCTGGAACCTCCCATCTGAAAATTTGAAAATTTTTAAAAAATTCGTCCAAAATCTTGATGTCTCCAATCTCTTGTTTTGTACGATTTTTCCACGTGTCTTGACCTCCAATGTATCCCTGCAATGTTTGGTGAAGATCTGAGTATGTAGTTTTTGTCCTCATATGGAACCTCCTATCTGAAAATTTGAAAATTCTTAAAAAATTTGACCAAAATCTTGATGTCCCCAATCCTATGTTTTGTATGTTTTTCCCACGTGTCTTGACATCCAATGTATCCCTGCAAAGTTTGGTGAAGATCTGAGTATGTAGTTTTTGACTTTATCTGGAACCTCCTATCTGAAAATCTGAAAATTCTTAAAAAATTCGTCCAAAATCTTGATGTCCCCAATCTCTTGTTTTGTACGTTTTTTCCACGTGTCTTGACATCCAATGTATCCCTGCAAAGTTTGGTGAAGATCTGAGTATGTCGTTTTTGACTTTATCTGGAACATACTTTCTGGAAATTTGAAAATTCTTAAAAAATTCGTCCAAAATCTTGACGTCTCCAATCTCTTGTTTTGTACGTTTTTTCCACGTGTCTTGACATCCAATGTATCCCTGTAAAGTTTGGTGAAGATCTGAGTATGTAGTTTTTGACCTTATCTGGAACCTCCCATCTGAAAATTTGAAAATTCCTAAAAAATCCGTCCAAAAACTTGATGACCCCAATCTCTTGTTTTGTACGTTTTTTCCACGTGTCTTGACATCCAATGTATCCCTGCAAAGTTTGGTGAAGATCTGAGTATGTAGTTTTTGACCTTATCTGGAACCTCCTATCTGAAAATTTGAAAATTCTTAAAACATTCGTCCAAAATCTTGATGTCTCCAATCTCTTGTTTTGTACGTTTTTCCCACGAGTCTTGACATCCAATGTATCCCTGCAAAGTTTGGTGAAGATCTGAGTATGTAGTTTTTGACCTTATCTGGAACCTCCTATCTGAAAATTTGAAAATTCTTAAAAAATTCGTCCAAAATCTTGATGTCTCCAATCTCTTGTTTTGTACGTTTTTTCCACGTGTCTTGACATCCAATGTATCCCTGCAAAGTTTGGTGAAGATCTGAGTATGTAGTTTTTGACCTTATCTGGAACCTCCTATCTGAAAATTTAAAAATTCTTAAAAAATTCGTCCAAAATCTTGATGTCTCCAATCTCTTGTTTTGTACGTTTTTTCCACGTGTCTTGACATCCAATGTATCCCCGCATAGTTTGGTGAAGATCTGAGTATGTAGCTTTTGACCTTATATGGAACCTCCTATCTGAAAATTTGAAAATTCTTAAAAAATTCGACCAAAATCTTGATGTCCCCAATTCTATGTTTTGTATGTTTTTTCCACGTGTCTTGACATCTAATGTATCCATGCAAAGTTTGGTGAAGATCTGAGTATATCGTTTTTGATCTCATCTGGAACCTCCCATCTGAAAATTTGAAAATTCTTAAAGAATTCGTCGAAAATCTTGATGTCTCCAATCTCTTGTTTTGTACGTTTTTTCCACGTGTCTTGACATCCAATGTTCCCTGCAATGTTTGGTGAAGATCTGAGTATGTAGTTTTTGACCTCATATGGAACCTCCTATCTGAAAATTTGAAAATTCTTAAAAAATTTGACCAAAATCTTGATGTCCCCAATCCTATGTTTTGTATGTTTTTCCCACGTGTCTTGACATCCAATGTATCCCTGCAAAGTTTGGTGAAGATCTGAGTATGTAGTTTTTGACCTTATCTGGAACCTCCTATCTGAAAATTTGAAAATTCTTAAAAAATTCGTCCAAAATCTTGATGACCCCAATCTCTTGTTTTGTACGTTTTTTCCACGTGTCTTGACATCCAATGTATTCCTGCAAAGTTTGGTGAAGATCTGAGTATGTAGTTTTTGACCTTATATGGAACCTCCTTTCTGAAAATTTGAAAATTCTTAAAAAATTCGTCCATAATCTTGATGTCTCCAATCTCTTGTTTTGTACGTTTTTTCCACGTGTCTTGACATCCAATGTATCCATGCAAAGTTTGGTGAAGATCTGAGTATGTCGTTTTTGACCTTATCTGGAACCTCCCATCTGAAAATTTGAAATTTCTTAAAAAATTCGTCGAAAATCTTGATGTCTCCAATCTCTTGTTTTGTACGTTTTTTCCACGTGTCTTGACATGCAAAGTATCCCTGCATCGTTTGGTGAAGATCTGAGTTTGAAGTTTTTGACCTTATCTGGAACCTCCTATCTGAAAATTTGAAAATTCTTCAAAAATTCGTCCAAAATCTTGATGTCTCCAATCTCTTGTTTTGTACGTTTTTTCCACGTGTCTTGACATCCAATGTATCCCTGCAATGTTTGGTGAAGATCTGAGTATGTAGTTTTTGACCTTATATGGAACCTCCTATCTGAAAATTTGAAAATTCTTAAAAAATTTGACCAAAATCTTGATATCCCCAATCCTATGTTTTGTATGTTTTTTCCACGTGTCTTGACATCCAATGTATCCATGCAAAGTTTGGTGAAGATCTGAGTATGTAGTTTTTGACCTTATATGGAACCTCCTATCTGAAAATTTGAAAATTCTTAAAAAATTCGTCCAAAATCTTGATGTCTCCAATCTCTTGTTTTGTACGTTTTTTCCACGTGTCTTGACATCCAATGTATCCCTGCAAAGTTTTGTGAAGATCTGAGTATGTAGTTTTTGTCCTTATCTGGAACCTCCCATCTGAAAATTTGAAAATTCATAAAAAATCCGTCCAAAATCTTGATGACCCCAATATCTTGTTTTGTACGTTTTTTCCACGTGTCTTGACATCCAATGTATCCCTGCAATGTTTGGTGAAGATCTGAGTATGTAGTTTTTGAACTTATATGGAACCTCCTATCTGAAAATTTGAAAATTCTTAAAAAATTTGACCAAAATCTTGATGTCCCCAATCCTATGTTTTGTATGTTTTTTCCACGTGTCTTGACATCCAATGTATCCCTGCAAAGTTTGGTGAAGATCTGAGTATGTAGTTTTTGACCTTATATGGAACCTCCTTTCTGAAAATTTGAAAATTCTTAAAAAATTCGTCCAAAATCTTGATGTCTCCACTCTCTTGTTTTGTACGTTTTTTCCACGTGTCTTGACATGCAAAGTATCCCTGCAACGTTTGGTGAAGATCTGAGTATGTCGTTTTTGACCTTATCTGGAACCTCCCATCTGAAAATTTGAAAATTCTTAAAAAATTCGTCGAAAATCTTGATGTCTCCAATCTCTTGTTTTGTACGTTTTTTCCACGTGTCTTGACATGCAAAGTATCCCTGCAACGTTTGGTGAAGATCTGAGTATGTAGTTTTTGACCTTATCTGGAACCTCCTATCTGAAAATTTGAAAATTCTTCAAAAATTCGTCCAAAATCTTGATGTCTCCAATCTCTTGTTTTGTACGTTTTTCCACGTGTCTTGACATCCAATGTATCCCTGCAAAGTTTGGTGAAGATCTGAGTATGTAGTTTTTGACCTTATCTGGAACCTCCCATCTGAAAATTTGAAAATTTTTAAAAAATTCGTCCAAAATCTTGATGTCTCCAATCTCTTGTTTTGTACGATTTTTCCACGTGTCTTGACCTCCAATGTATCCCTGCAATGTTTGGTGAAGATCTGAGTATGTAGTTTTTGTCCTCATATGGAACCTCCTATCTGAAAATTTGAAAATTCTTAAAAAATTTGACCAAAATCTTGATGTCCCCAATCCTATGTTTTGTATGTTTTTCCCACGTGTCTTGACATCCAATGTATCCCTGCAAAGTTTGGTGAAGATCTGAGTATGTAGTTTTTGACTTTATCTGGAACCTCCTATCTGAAAATCTGAAAATTCTTAAAAAATTCGTCCAAAATCTTGATGTCCCCAATCTCTTGTTTTGTACGTTTTTTCCACGTGTCTTGACATCCAATGTATCCCTGCAAAGTTTGGTGAAGATCTGAGTATGTCGTTTTTGACTTTATCTGGAACATACTTTCTGGAAATTTGAAAATTCTTAAAAAATTCGTCCAAAATCTTGACGTCTCCAATCTCTTGTTTTGTACGTTTTTTCCACGTGTCTTGACATCCAATGTATCCCTGTAAAGTTTGGTGAAGATCTGAGTATGTAGTTTTTGACCTTATCTGGAACCTCCCATCTGAAAATTTGAAAATTCCTAAAAAATCCGTCCAAAAACTTGATGACCCCAATCTCTTGTTTTGTACGTTTTTTCCACGTGTCTTGACATCCAATGTATCCCTGCAAAGTTTGGTGAAGATCTGAGTATGTAGTTTTTGACCTTATCTGGAACCTCCTATCTGAAAATTTGAAAATTCTTAAAAAATTCGTCCAAAATCTTGATGTCTCCAATCTCTTGTTTTGTACGTTTTTCCCACGAGTCTTGACATCCAATGTATCCCTGCAAAGTTTGGTGAAGATCTGAGTATGTAGTTTTTGACCTTATATGGAACCTCCTATCTGAAAATTTGAAAATTCTTAAAAAATTCGTCCAAAATCTTGATGTCTCCAATCTCTTGTTTTGTACGTTTTTTCCACGTGTCTTGACATCCAATGTATCCCTGCAAAGTTTGGTGAAGATCTGAGTATGTAGTTTTTGACCTTATCTGGAACCTCCTATCTGAAAATTTAAAAATTCTTAAAAAATTCGTCCAAAATCTTGATGTCTCCAATCTCTTGTTTTGTACGTTTTTTCCACGTGTCTTGACATCCAATGTATCCCCGCATAGTTTGGTGAAGATCTGAGTATGTAGCTTTTGACCTTATATGGAACCTCCTATCTGAAAATTTGAAAATTCTTAAAAAATTCGACCAAAATCTTGATGTCCCCAATTCTATGTTTTGTATGTTTTTTCCACGTGTCTTGACATCTAATGTATCCATGCAAAGTTTGGTGAAGATCTGAGTATATCGTTTTTGATCTCATCTGGAACCTCCCATCTGAAAATTTGAAAATTCTTAAAGAATTCGTCGAAAATCTTGATGTCTCCAATCTCTTGTTTTGTACGTTTTTTCCACGTGTCTTGACATCCAATGTTCCCTGCAATGTTTGGTGAAGATCTGAGTATGTAGTTTTTGACCTCATATGGAACCTCCTATCTGAAAATTTGAAAATTCTTAAAAAATTTGACCAAAATCTTGATGTCCCCAATCCTATGTTTTGTATGTTTTTCCCACGTGTCTTGACATCCAATGTATCCCTGCAAAGTTTGGTGAAGATCTGAGTATGTAGTTTTTGACCTTATCTGGAACCTCCTATCTGAAAATTTGAAAATTCTTAAAAAATTCGTCCAAAATCTTGATGACCCCAATCTCTTGTTTTGTACGTTTTTTCCACGTGTCTTGACATCCAATGTATTCCTGCAAAGTTTGGTGAAGATCTGAGTATGTAGTTTTTGACCTTATATGGAACCTCCTTTCTGAAAATTTGAAAATTCTTAAAAAATTCGTCCATAATCTTGATGTCTCCAATCTCTTGTTTTGTACGTTTTTTCCACGTGTCTTGACATCCAATGTATCCATGCAAAGTTTTGTGAAGATCTGAGTATGTCGTTTTTGACCTTATCTGGAACCTCCCATCTGAAAATTTGAAATTTCTTAAAAAATTCGTCGAAAATCTTGATGTCTCCAATCTCTTGTTTTGTACGTTTTTTCCACGTGTCTTGACATGCAAAGTATCCCTGCATCGTTTGGTGAAGATCTGAGTTTGTAGTTTTTGACCTTATCTGGAACCTCCTATCTGAAAATTTGAAAATTCTTCAAAAATTCGTCCAAAATCTTGATGTCTCCAATCTCTTGTTTTGTACGTTTTTTCCACGTGTCTTGACATCCAATGTATCCCTGCAATGTTTGGTGAAGATCTGAGTATGTAGTTTTTGACCTTATATGGAACCTCCTATCTGAAAATTTGAAAATTCTTAAAAAATTTGACCAAAATCTTGATATCCCCAATCCTATGTTTTGTATGTTTTTTCCACGTGTCTTGACATCCAATGTATCCATGCAAAGTTTGGTGAAGATCTGAGTATGTAGTTTTTGACCTTATATGGAACCTCCTATCTGAAAATTTGAAAATTCTTAAAAAATTCGTCCAAAATCTTGATGTCTCCAATCTCTTGTTTTGTACGTTTTTTCCACGTGTCTTGACATCCAATGTATCCCTGCAAAGTTTGGTGAAGATCTGAGTATGTAGTTTTTGTCCTTATCTGGAACCTCCCATCTGAAAATTTGAAAATTCATAAAAAATCCGTCCAAAATCTTGATGACCCCAATATCTTGTTTTGTACGTTTTTTCCACGTGTCTTGACATCCAATGTATCCCTGCAATGTTTGGTGAAGATCTGAGTATGTAGTTTTTGAACTTATATGGAACCTCCTATCTGAAAATTTGAAAATTCTTAAAAAATTTGACCAAAATCTTGATGTCCCCAATCCTATGTTTTGTATGTTTTTTCCACGTGTCTTGACATCCAATGTATCCCTGCAAAGTTTGGTGAAGATCTGAGTATGTAGTTTTTGACCTTATATGGAACCTCCTTTCTGAAAATTTGAAAATTCTTAAAAAATTCGTCCAAAATCTTGATGTCTCCACTCTCTTGTTTTGTACGTTTTTTCCACGTGTCTTGACATGCAAAGTATCCCTGCAACGTTTGGTGAAGATCTGAGTATGTAGTTTTTGACCTTATCTGGAACCTCCTATCTGAAAATTTGAAAATTTTTCAAAAATTCGTCCAAAATCTTGATGTCTCCAATCTCTTGTTTTGTACGTTTTTCCACGTGTCTTGACATCCAATGTATCCCTGCAAAGTTTGGTGAAGATCTGAGTATGTAGTTTTTGACCTTATCTGGAACCTCCCATCTGAAAATTTGAAAATTTTTAAAAAATTCGTCCAAAATCTTGATGTCTCCAATCTCTTGTTTTGTACGATTTTTCCACGTGTCTTGACCTCCAATGTATCCCTGCAATGTTTGGTGAAGATCTGAGTATGTAGTTTTTGACCTTATATGGAACCTCCTATCTGAAAATTTGAAAATTCTTAAAAAATTTGACCAAAATCTTGATGTCCCCAATCCTATGTTTTGTATGTTTTTTCCACGTGTCTTGACATCCAATGTATCCCTGCAAAGTTTGGTGAAGATCTGAGTATGTAGTTTTTGACCTTATCTGGAACATCCTTTCTGAAAATTTGAAAATTCTTAAAAAATTCGTCCAAAATCTTGATGTCTCCAATCTCTTGTTTTGTACGTTTTTTCCACGTGTCTTGACATCCAATGTATCCCTGCAAAGTTTGGTGAAGATCTGAGTATGTAGTTTTTGACCTTATATGGAACCTCCTTTCTGAAAATTTGAAAATTCTTAAAAAATTCGTCCAAAATCTTGATGTCTCCAATCTCTTGTTTTGTACGTTTTTTCCACGTGTCTTGACATCCAATGTATCCCTGCAAAGTTTGGTGAAGATCTGAGTATGTAGTTTTTGACCTTATATGGAACCTCATATCTGAAAATTTGAAAATTCTTAAAAAATTCGACCAAAATCTTGATGTCTATAATCCTATGTTTTGTATGTTTTTTCCACGTGTCTTGACATCCAATGTATCCATGCAAAGTTTGGTGAAGATCTGAGTATGTAGTTTTTGACCTTATATGGAACCTCCTATCTGAAAATTTGAAAATTCTTAAAAAATTCGTCCAAAATCTTGATGTCTCCAATCTCTTGTTTTGTACGTTTTTTCCACGTGTCTTGACATCCAATGTATCCCTGCAAAGTTTGGTGAAGATCTGAGTAATTAGTTTTTGACCTTATCTGGAACCTCCCATCTGAAAATTTGAAAATTTCTAAAATATCCGTCCAAAATCTTGATGACCTCAATCTCTTGTTTTGTACGTTTTTTCCACGTGTCTTGACATCCAATGTATCCCTGCAAAGTTTGGTGAAGATCTGAGTATGTAGTTTTTGACCTTATATGGAACCTCCAATCTGAAAATTTGAAAATTCCTAAAAAATCTGTCTAAAATCTTGATGTCCCCAATCCTATGTCTTGTATGTTTTTTCCACGTGTCTTGACATCCAATGTATCCATGCAAAGTTTGGTGAAGATCTGAGTATGTAGTTTTTGACCTTATATGGAACCTCATATCTGAAAATTTGTAAATTCTTAAAAAATTCGACCAAAATCTTGATGTCTCCAATCCTATGTTTTGTATGTTTTTTCCACGTTTCTTGACATCCAATGTATCCATGCAAAGTTTGGTGAAGATCTGAGTATGTAGTTTTTGACCTTATATGGAACCTCCTATCTGAAAATTTGAAAATTCTTAAAAAATTCGTCCAAAATCTTGATGTCTCCAATCTCTTGTTTTGTACGTTTTTTCCACGTGTCTTGACATCCAATGTATCCCTGCAAGGTTTGGTGAAGATCTGAGTATGTAGTTTTTGACCTTATCTGAAACCTCCCATCTGAAAATTTGAAAATTCCTAAAAAATCCGTCCAAAATCTTGATGAACTCAATCTCTTGTTTTGTACGTTTTTTCCACGTGTCTTGACATCCAATGTATCCCTGCAAAGTTTGGTGAAGATCTGAGTATGTAGTTTTTGACCTTATCTGGAACCTCCCATCTGAAAATTTGAAAATTCCTAAAAAATCTGTCTAAAATCTTGATGTCCCCAATCCTATGTCTTGTATGTTTTTTCCACGTGTCTTGACATCCAATGTATCCCTGCAAAGTTTGGTGAAGATCTGAGTATGTAGTTTTTGACCTTATATGGAACCTCATATCTGAAAATTTGAAAATTCTTAAAAAATTCGACCAAAATCTTGATGTCTCCAATCATATGTTTTGTATGTTTTTTCCACGTTTCTTGACATCCAATGTATCCCTGCAAAGTTTGGTGAAGATCTGAGTATATAGTTTTTGACCTTATATGGAACCTCCCATCTGAAAATTTGAAAATTCCTAAAAAATCTGTCTAAAATCTTGATGTCCCCAATCCTATGTCTTGTATGTTTTTTCCACGTGTCTTGACATCCAATGTATCCCTGCAATGTTTGGTGAAGATCTGAGTATGTAGTTTTTGAACTTATATGGAACCTCCTATCTGAAAATTTGAAAATTCTTAAAAAATTTGACCAAAATCTTGATGTCCCCAATCCTATGTTTTGTATGTTTTTTCCACGTGTCTTGACATCCAATGTATCCCTGCAAAGTTTGGTGAAGATCTGAGTATGTAGTTTTTGACCTTATATGGAACCTCCTTTCTGAAAATTTGAAAATTCTTAAAAAATTCGTCCAAAATCTTGATGTCTCCACTCTCTTGTTTTGTACGTTTTTTCCACGTGTCTTGACATGCAAAGTATCCCTGCAACGTTTGGTGAAGATCTGAGTATGTCGTTTTTGACCTTATCTGGAACCTCCCATCTGAAAATTTGAAAATTCTTAAAAAATTCGTCGAAAATCTTGATGTCTCCAATCTCTTGTTTTGTACGTTTTTTCCACGTGTCTTGACATGCAAAGTATCCCTGCAACGTTTGGTGAAGATCTGAGTATGTAGTTTTTGACCTTATCTGGAACCTCCTATCTGAAAATTTGAAAATTCTTCAAAAATTCGTCCAAAATCTTGATGTCTCCAATCTCTTGTTTTGTACGTTTTTCCACGTGTCTTGACATCCAATGTATCCCTGCAAAGTTTGGTGAAGATCTGAGTATGTAGTTTTTGACCTTATCTGGAACCTCCCATCTGAAAATTTGAAAATTTTTAAAAAATTCGTCCAAAATCTTGATGTCTCCAATCTCTTGTTTTGTACGATTTTTCCACGTGTCTTGACCTCCAATGTATCCCTGCAATGTTTGGTGAAGATCTGAGTATGTAGTTTTTGACCTTATATGGAACATCCTTTCTGAAAATTTGAAAATTCTTAAAAAATTCGTCCAAAATCTTGATGCCTCCAATCTCTTGTTTTGTACGTTTTTTCCACGTGTCTTGACATCCAATGTATCCCTGCAAAGTTTGGTGAAGATCTGAGTATGTAGCTTTTGACCTTATATGGAACCTCCTTTCTGAAAATTTGAAAATTCTTAAAAAATTCGTCCAAAATCTTGATGTCTCCAATCTCTTGTTTTGTACGTTTTTTCCACGTGTCTTGACATCCAATGTATCCCTGCAAAGTTTGGTGAAGATCTGAGTATGTAGTTTTTGACCTTATATGGAACCTCATATCTGAAAATTTGAAAATTCTTAAAAAATTCGACCAAAATCTTGATGTCTCCAATCCTATGTTTTGTATGTTTTTTCCACGTGTCTTGACATCCAATGTATCCATGCAAAGTTTGGTGAAGATCTGAGTATGTAGTTTTTTGACCTTATATGGAACCTCCTATCTGAAAATTTGAAAATTCTTAAAAAATTCGTCCAAATTCTTGATGTCTCCAATCTCTTGTTTTGTACGTTTTTTCCACGTGTCTTGACATCCAATGTATCCCTGCAAAGTTTGGTGAAGATCTGAGTATGTAGTTTTTGACCTTATCTGGAACCTCCCATCTGAAAATTTGAAAATTTCTAAAATATCCGTCCAAAATCTTGATGACCTCAATCTCTTGTTTTGTACGTTTTTTCCACGTGTCTTGACATCCAATGTATCCCTGCAAAGTTTGGTGAAAATCTGAGTATGTAGTTTTTGACCTTATATGGAACCTCCAATCTGAAAATTTGAAAATTCCTAAAAAATCTGTCTAAAATCTTGATGTCCCCAATCCTATGTCTTGTATGTTTTTTCCACGTGTCTTGACATCCAATGTATCCATGCAAAGTTTGGTGAAGATCTGAGTATGTAGTTTTTGACCTTATATGGAACCTCATATCTGAAAATTTGAAAATTCTTAAAAAATTCGACCAAAATCTTGATGTCTCCAATCCTAGGTTTTGTATGTTTTTTCCACGTTTCTTGACATCCAATGTATCCATGCAAAGTTTGGTGAAGATCTGAGTATGTAGTTTTTGACCTTATATGGAACCTCCTATCTGAAAATTTGAAAATTCTTAAAAAATTCGTCCAAAATCTTGATGTTTCCAATCTCTTGTTTTGTACGTTTTTTCCACGTGTCTTGACATCCAATGTATCCCTGCAAGGTTTGGTGAAGATCTGAGTATGTAGTTTTTGACCTTATCTGAAACCTCCCATCTGAAAATTTGAAAATTCCTAAAAAATCCGTCCAAAATCTTGATGACCTCAACCTCTTGTTTTGTACGTTTTTTCCACGTGTCTTGACATCCAATGTATCCCTGCAAAGTTTGGTGAAGATCTGAGTATGTAGTTTTTGACCTTATCTGGAACCTCCCATCTGAAAATTTGAAAATTCCTAAAAAATCTGTCTAAAATCTTGATGTCCCCAATCCTATGTCTTGTATGTTTTTTCCACGTGTCTTGACATCCAATGTATCCGTGCAAAGTTTGGTGAAGATCTGAGTATGTAGTTTTTGACCTTATATGGAACCTCATATCTGAAAATTTGAAAATTCTTAAAAAATTCGACCAAAATCTTGATGTCTCCAATCATATGTTTTGTATGTTTTTTCCACGTTTCTTGACATCCAATGTATCCCTGCAAAGTTTGATGAAGATCTGAGTATGTAGTTTTTGACCTTATATGGAACCTCCCATCTGAAAATTTGAAAATTCCTAAAAAATCTGTCTAAAATCTTGATGTCCCCAATCCTATGTCTTGTATGTTTTTTCCACGTGTCTTGACATCCAATGTATCCCTGCAATGTTTGGTGAAGATCTGAGTATGTAGTTTTTGAACTTATATGGAACCTCCTATCTGAAAATTTGAAAATTCTTAAAAAATTTGACCAAAATCTTGATGTCCCCAATCCTATGTTTTGTATGTTTTTTCCACGTGTCTTGACATCCAATGTATCCCTGCAAAGTTTGGTGAAGATCTGAGTATGTAGTTTTTGACCTTATATGGAACCTCCTTTCTGAAAATTTGAAAATTCTTAAAAAATTCGTCCAAAATCTTGATGTCTCCACTCTCTTGTTTTGTACGTTTTTTCCACGTGTCTTGACATGCAAAGTATCCCTGCAACGTTTGGTGAAGATCTGAGTATGTCGTTTTTGACCTTATCTGGAACCTCCCATCTGAAAATTTGAAAATTCTTAAAAAATTCGTCCAAAATCTTGATGTCTCCAATCTCTTGTTTTGTACGGTTTTTCCACGTGTCTTGACATCCAATGCATCCCTGCAAAGTTTGGTGAAGATCTGAGTATGTAGTTTTTGACCTTATCTGGAACCTCATTTCTGAAAATTTGAAAATTCCTCAAAAATTCGTCCAAAATCTTGATGTCTCCAATCTCTTGTTTTGTACGTTTTTTCCACGTGTCTTGACATCCAATGTATCCCTGCAAAGTTTGGTGAAGATCTGAGTATGTAGTTTTTTACCTTATCTGGAACCTCCTATCTGAAAATTTAAAAATTCTTAAAAAATTCGTCCAAAATCTTGATGTCTCCAATCTCTTGTTTTGTACGTTTTTTCCACGTGTCTTGACATCCAATGTATCCCCGCATAGTTTGGTGAAGATCTGAGTATGTAGTTTTTGACCTTATATGGAACCTCCTATCTGAAAATTTGAAAATTCTTAAAAAATTCGACCAAAATCTTGATGTCCCCAATTCTATGTTTTGTATGTTTTTTCCACGTGTCTTGACATCCAATGTATCCCTGCAAAGTTTGGTGAAGATCTGAGTATATCGTTTTTGATCTCATCTGGAACCTCCCATCTGAAAATTTGAAAATTCTTAAAGAATTCGTCGAAAATCTTGATGTCTCCAATCTCTTGTTTTGTACGTTTTTTCCACGTCTCTTGACATCCAATGTTCCCTGCAATGTTTGGTGAAGATCTGAGTATGTAGTTTTTGACCTCATATGGTACCTCCTATCTGAAAATTTGAAAATTCTTAAAAAATTTGACCAAAATCTTGATGTCTCCAATCCTATGTTTTGTATGTTTTTCCCACGTGTCTTGACATCCAATGTATCCATGCAAAGTTTGGTGAAGATCTGAGTATGTAGTTTTTGACCTTATATGGAACCTCCTATCTGAAAATTTGAAAATTCTTAAAAAATTCGTCCAAAATCTTGATGACCCCAATCTCTTGTTTTGTACGTTTTTTCCACGTGTCTTGACATCCAATGTATTCCTGCAAAGTTTGGTGAAGATCTGAGTATGTAGTTTTTGACCTTATATGGAACCTCCTTTCTGAAAATTTGAAAATTCTTAAAAAATTCGTCCATAATCTTGATGTCTCCAATCTCTTGTTTTGTACGTTTTTTCCACGTGTCTTGACATCCAATGTATCCATGCAAAGTTTGGTGAAGATCTGAGTATGTCGTTTTTGACCTTATCTGGAACCTCCCATCTGAAAATTCGAAAATTCTTAAAAAATTCGTGGAAAATCTTGATGTCTCCAATCTCTTGTTTTGTACGTTTTTTCCACGTGTCTTGACATGCAAATTATCCCTGCAACGTTTGGTGAAGATCTGAGTTTGTAGTTTTTGACCTTATCTGGAACCTCCTATCTGAAAATTTGAAAATTCTTCAAAAATTCGTCCAAAATCTTGATGTCTCCAATCTCTTGTTTTGTACGTTTTTTCCACGTGTCTTGACATCCAATGTATCCCTGCAATGTTTGGTGAAGATCTGAGTATGTAGTTTTTGACCTTATATGGAACCTCCTATCTGAAAATTTGAAAATTCTTAAAAAATTTGACCAAAATCTTGATATCCCCAATCCTATGTTTTGTATGTTTTTTCCACGTGTCTTGACATCCAATGTATCCATGCAAAGTTTGGTGAAGATCTGAGTATGTAGTTTTTGACCTTATATGGAACCTCCTATCTGAAAATTTGAAAATTCTTAAAAAATTCGTCCAAAATCTTGATGTCTCCAATCTCTTGTTTTGTACGTTTTTTCCACGTGTCTTGACATCCAATGTATCCCTGCAAAGTTTGGTGAAGATCTGAGTATGTAGTTTTTGTCCTTATCTGGAACCTCCCATCTGAAAATTTGAAAATTCATAAAAAATCCGTCCAAAATCTTGATGACCCCAATATCTTGTTTGGTACGTTTTTTCCACGTGTCTTGACATCCAATGTATCCCTGCAATGTTTGGTGAAGATCTGAGTATGTAGTTTTTGAACTTATATGGAACCTCCTATCTGAAAATTTGAAAATTCTTAAAACATTTGACCAAAATCTTGATGTCCCCAATCCTATGTTTTGTATGTTTTTTCCACGTGTCTTGACATCCAATGTATCCCTGCAAAGTTTGGTGAAGATCTGAGTATTTAGTTTTTGACCTTATATGGAACCTCCTTTCTGAAAATTTGAAAATTCTTAAAAAATTCGTCCAAAATCTTGATGTCTCCACTCTCTTGTTTTGTACGTTTTTTCCACGTGTCTTGACATGCAAAGTATCCCTGCAACGTTTGGTGAAGATCTGAGTATGTAGTTTTTGACCTTATATGGAACCTCCTATCTGAAAATTTGAAAATTCTTAAAAAATTCGTCCAAAATCTTGATGTCTCCAATCTCTTGTTTTGTACGTTTTTTCCACGTGTCTTGACATCCAATGTATCCCTGCAAAGTTTGGTGAAGATCTGAGTATGTAGTTTTTGACCTTATCTGGAACCTCCCATCTGAAAACTTGAAAATTCCTAAAAAATCCGTCCAAAATCTTGATGACCTCAATCTCTTGTTTTGTACGTTTTTTCCACGTGTCTTGACATCCAATGTATCCCTGCAAAGTTTGGTGAAGATCTGAGTATGTAGTTTTTGACCTTATATGGAACCTCCCATCTGAAAATTTGAAAATTCCTAAAAAATCTGTCTAAAATCTTGATGTCCCCAATCCTATGTCTTGTATGTTTTTTCCACGTGTCTTGACATCCAATGTATCCATGCAAAGTTTGGTGAAGATCTGAGTATGTAGTTTTTGACTTTATATGGAACCTCATATCTGAAAATTTGAAAATTCTTAAAAAATTCGACCAAAATCTTGATGTCTCCAATCCTATGTTTTGTATGTTTTTTCCACGTTTCTTGACATCCAATGTATCCATGCAAAGTTTGGTGAAGATCTGAGTATGTAGTTTTTGACCTTATATGGAACCTCCTATCTGAAAATTTGAAAATTCTTAAAAAATTCGTCCAAAATCTTGATGTCTCCAATCTCTTGTTTTGTACGTTTTTTCCACGTGTCTTGACATCCAATGTATCCCTGCAAAGTTTGGTGAAGATCTGAGTATGTAGTTTTTGACCTTATCTGGAACCTCCCACCTGAAAATTTGAAAATTCCTAAAAAATCCGTCCAAAATCTTGATGACCTCAATCTCTTGTTTTGTACGTTTTTTCCACGTGTCTTGACATCCACTGTATCCCTGCAAAGTTTGGTGAAGATCTGAGTATGTAGTTTTTGACCTTATATGGAACCTCCCATCTGAAAATTTGAAAATTCCTAAAAAATCTGTCTAAAATCTTGATGTCCCCAATCCTATGTCTTGTATGTTTTTTCCACGTGTCTTGACATCCAATGTATCCCTGCAAAGTTTGGTGAAGATCTGAGTATGTAGTTTTTGACCTTATATGGAACCTCATATCTGAAAATTTGAAAATTCTTAAAAAATTCGACCAAAATCTTGATGTCTCCAATCCTATGTTTTGTATGTTTTTTCCACGTTTCTTGACATCCAATGTATCCCTGCAAAGTTTGGTGAAGATCTGAGTATGTAGTTTTTGACCTTATATGGAACCTCCTATCTGAAAATTTGAAAATTCTTAAAAAATTCGTCCAAAATCTTGATGTCTACAATCTCCTGTTTTGTACGTTTTTTCCACGTGTCTTGACATCCAATGTATCCCTGCAAAGTTTGGTGAAGATCTGAGTATGTAGTTTTTGTCCTTATCTGGAACCTCCCATCTGAAAATTTGAAAATTCATAAAAAATCCGTCCAAAATCTTGATGACCCCAATATCTTGTTTGGTACGTTTTTTCCACGTGTCTTGACATCCAATGTATCCCTGCAATGTTTGGTGAAGATCTGAGTATGTAGTTTTTGAACTTATATGGAACCTCCTATCTGAAAATTTGAAAATTCTTAAAAAATTTGACCAAAATCTTGATGTCCCCAATCCTATGTTTTGTATGTTTTTTCCACGTGTCTTGACATCCAATGTATCCCTGCAAAGTTTGGTGAAGATCTGAGTATGTAGTTTTTGACCTTATATGGAACCTCCTTTCTGAAAATTTGAAAATTCTTAAAAAATTCGTCCAAAATCTTGATGTCTCCACTCTCTTGTTTTGTACGTTTTTTCCACGTGTCTTGACATGCAAAGTATCCCTGCAACGTTTGGTGAAGATCTGAGTATGTAGTTTTTGACCTTATCTGGAACCTCCTATCTGAAAATTTGAAAATTCTTCAAAAATTCGTCCAAAATCTTGATGTCTCCAATCTCTTGTTTTGTACGTTTTTTCCACGTGTCTTGACATCCAATGTATCCCTGCAAAGTTTGGTGAAGATCTGAGTATGTAGTTTTTGACCTTATATGGAACCTCCTTTCTGAAAATTTGAAAATTCTTAAAAAATTCGTCCAAAATCTTGATGTCTCCAATCTCTTGTTTTGTACGTTTTTTCCACGTGTCTTGACATCCAATGTATCCCTGCAAAGTTTGGTGAAGATCTGAGTATGTAGTTTTTGACCTTATATGGAACCTCATATCTGAAAATTTGAAAATTCTTAAAAAATTCGACCAAAATCTTGATGTCTCCAATCCTATGTTTTGTATGTTTTTTCCACGTGTCTTGACATCCAATGTATCCATGCAAAGTTTGGTGAAGATCTGAGTATGTAGTTTTTGACCTTATATGGAACCTCCTATCTGAAAATTTGAAAATTCTTAAAAAATTCGTCCAAAATCTTGATGTCTCCAATCTCTTGTTTTGTACGTTTTTTCCACGTGTCTTGACATCCAATGTATCCCTGCAAAGTTTGGTGAAGATCTGAGTATGTAGTTTTTGACCTTATCTGGAACCTCCCATCTGAAAATTCGAAAATTCCTAAAAAATCCGTCCAAAATCTTGATGACCTCAATCTCTTGTTTTGTACGTTTTTTCCACGTGTCTTGACATCCAATGTATCCCCGCAAAGTTTGGTGAAGATCTGAGTATGTAGTTTTTGACCTTATATGGAACCTCCCATCTGAAAATTTGAAAATTCCTAAAAAATCTGTCTAAAATCTTGATGTCCCCAATCCTATGTCTTGTATGTTTTTTCCACGTGTCTTGACATCCAATGTATCCATGCAAAGTTTGGTGAAGATCTGAGTATGTAGTTTTTGACCTTATATGGAACCTCATATCTGAAAATTTGAAAATTCTTAAAAAATTCGACCAAAATCTTGATGTCTCCAATCCTATGTTTTGTATGTTTTTTCCACGTTTCTTGACATCCAATGTATCCATGCAAAGTTTGGTGAAGATCTGAGTATGTAGTTTTTGACCTTATATGGAACCTCCTATCTGAAAATTTGAAAATTCTTAAAAAATTCGTCCAAAATCTTGATGTCTCCAATCTCTTGTTTTGTACGTTTTTTCCACGTGTCTTGACATCCAATGTATCCCTGCAAAGTTTGGTGAAGATCTGAGTATGTAGTTTTTGACCTTATCTGGAACCTCCCATCTGAAAATTTGAAAATTCCTAAAAAATCCGTCCAAAATCTTGATGACCTCAATCTCTTGTTTTGTACGTTTTTTCCACGTGTCTTGACATCCAATGTATCCCTGCAAAGTTTGGTGAAGATCTGAGTATGTAGTTTTTGACCTTATATGGAACCTCCCATCTGAAAATTTGAAAATTCCTAAAAAATCTGTCTAAAATCTTGATGTCCCCAATCCTATGTCTTGTATGTTTTTTCCACGTGTCTTGACATCCAATGTATCCCTGCAAAGTTTGGTGAAGATCTGAGTATGTAGTTTTTGACCTTATATGGAACCTCATATCTGAAAATTTGAAAATTCTTAAAAAATTCGACCAAAATCTTGATGTCTCCAATCCTATGTTTTGTATGTTTTTTCCACGTTTCTTGACATCCAATGTATCCCTGCAAAGTTTGGTGAAGATCTGAGTATGTAGTTTTTGACCTTATATGGAACCTCCCATCTGAAAATTTGAAAATTCCTAAAAAATCTGTCTAAAATCTTGATGTCCCCAATCCTATGTCTTGTATGTTTTTTCCACGTGTCTTGACATCCAATGTATCCCTGCAATGTTTGGTGAAGATCTGAGTATGTAGTTTTTGAACTTATATGGAACCTCCTATCTGAAAATTTGAAAATTCTTAAAAAATTTGACCAAAATCTTGATGTCCCCAATCCTATGTTTTGTATGTTTTTTCCACGTGTCTTGACATCCAATGTATCCCTGCAAAGTTTGGTGAAGATCTGAGTATGTAGTTTTTGACCTTATATGGAACCTCCTTTCTGAAAATTTGAAAATTCTTAAAAAATTCGTCCAAAATCTTGATGTCTCCACTCTCTTGTTTTGTACGTTTTTTCCACGTGTCTTGACATGCAAAGTATCCCTGCAACGTTTGGTGAAGATCTGAGTATGTCGTTTTTGACCTTATCTGGAACCTCCCATCTGAAAATTTGAAAATTCTTAAAAAATTCGTCCAAAATCTTGATGTCTCCAATCTCTTGTTTTGTACGTTTTTTCCACGTGTCTTGACATCCAATGTATCCCTGCAAAGTTTGGTGAAGATCTGAGTATGTAGTTTTTGACCTTATCTGGAACCTCATTTCTGAAAATTTGAAAATTCCTCAAAAATTCGTCCAAAATCTTGATGTCTCCAATCTCTTGTTTTGTACGTTTTTTCCACGTGTCTTGACATCCAATGTATCCCTGCAAAGTTTGGTGAAGATCTGAGTATGTAGTTTTTGACCTTATCTGGAATCTCCTATCTGAAAATTTAAAAATTCTTAAAAAATTCGTCCAAAATCTTGATGTCTCCAATCTCTTGTTTTGTACGTTTTTTCCACGTGTCTTGACATCCAATGTATCCCCGCATAGTTTGGTGAAGATCTGAGTATGTAGTTTTTGACCTTATATGGAACCTCCTATCTGAAAATTTGAAAATTCTTAAAAAATTCGTCCAAAATCTTGATGTCTCCAATCTCTTGTTTTGTACGTTTTTTTCACGTGTCTTGACATCCAATGTTCCCTGCAATGTTTGGTGAAGATCTGAGTATGTAGTTTTTGTCCTCATATGGAACCTCCTATCTGAAAATTTGAAAATTCTTAAAAAATTTGACCAAAATCTTGATGTCCCCAATCCTATGTTTTGTATGTTTTTCCCACGTGTCTTGACATCCAATGTATCCCTGCAAAGTTTGGTGAAGATCTGAGTATGTAGTTTTTGACTTTATCTGGAACCTCCTATCTGAAAATTTGAAAATTCTTAAAAAATTCGTCCAAAATCTTGATGTCCCCAATCTCTTGTTTTGTACGTTTTTTCCACGTGTCTTGACATCCAATGTATCCCTGCAAAGTTTGGTGAAGATCTGAGTATGTCGTTTTTGACTTTATCTGGAACATACTTTCTGGAAATTTGAAAATTCTTAAAAAATTCGTCCAAAATCTTGATGTCTCCAATCTCTTGTTTTGTACGTTTTTTCCACGTGTCTTGACATCCAATGTATCCCTGTAAAATTTGGTGAAGATCTGAGTATGTAGTTTTTGACCTTATCTGGAACCTCCCATCTGAAAATTTGAAAATTCCTAAAAAATCCGTCCAAAATCTTGATGACCCCAATCTCTTGTTTTGTACGTTTTTTCCACGTGTCTTGACATCCAATGTATCCCTGCAAAGTTTGGTGAAGATCTGAGTATGTAGTTTTTGACCTTATCTGGAACCTCCTATCTGAAAATTTGAAAATTCTTAAAAAATTCGTCCAAAATCTTGATGTCTCCAATCTCTTGTTTTGTACGTTTTTCCCACGTGTCTTGACATCCAATGTATCCCTGCAAAGTTTGGTGAAGATCTGAGTATGTAGTTTTTGACCTTATCTGGAACCTCCTATCTGAAAATTTTTTGAAAATTCTTAAAAAATTCGTCCAAAATCTTGATGTCTCCAATCTCTTGTTTTGTACGTTTTTTCCACGTGTCTTGACATCCAATGTATCCCTGCAAAGTTTGGTGAATATCTGAGTATGTAGTTTTTGACCTTATCTGGAACCTCATTTCTGAAAATTTGAAAATTCCTCAAAAATTCGTCCAAAATCTTGATGTCTCCAATCTCTTGTTTTGTACGTTTTTTCCACGTGTCTTGACATCCAATGTATCCCTGCAAAGTTTGGTGAAGATCTGAGTATGTAGTTTTTGACCTTATCTGGAACCTCCTATCTGAAAATTTAAAAATTCTTAAAAAATTCGTCCAAAATCTTGATGTCTCCAATCTCTTGTTTTGTACGTTTTTTCCACGTGTCTTGACATCCAATGTATCCCCGCATAGTTTGGTGAAGATCTGAGTATGTAGCTTTTGACCTTATATGGAACCTCCTATCTGAAAATTTGAAAATTCTTAAAAAATTCGACCAAAATCTTGATGTCCCCAATTCTATGTTTTGTATGTTTTTTCCACGTGTCTTGACATCCAATGTATCCATGCAAAGTTTGGTGAAGATCTGAGTATATCGTTTTTGATCTCATCTGGAACCTCCCATCTGAAAATTTGAAAATTCTTAAAGAATTCGTCGAAAATCTTGATGTCTCCAATCTCTTGTTTTGTACGTTTTTTCCACGTGTCTTGACATCCAATGTTCCCTGCAATGTTTGGTGAAGATCTGAGTATGTAGTTTTTGACCTCATATGGAACCTCCTATCTGAAAATTTGAAAATTCTTAAAAAATTTGACCAAAATCTTGATGTCCCCAATCCTATGTTTTGTATGTTTTTCCCACGTGTCTTGACATCCAATGTATCCCTGCAAAGTTTGGTGAAGATCTGAGTATGTAGTTTTTGACCTTATCTGGAACCTCCTATCTGAAAATTTGAAAATTCTTAAAAAATTCGTCCAAAATCTTGATGACCCCAATCTCTTGTTTTGTACGTTTTTTCCACGTGTCTTGACATCCAATGTATTCCTGCAAAGTTTGGTGAAGATCTGAGTATGTAGTTTTTGACCTTATATGGAACCTCCTTTCTGAAAATTTGAAAATTCTTAAAAAATTCGTCCATAATCTTGATGTCTCCAATCTCTTGTTTTGTACGTTTTTTCCACGTGTCTTGACATCCAATGTATCCATGCAAAGTTTGGTGAAGATCTGAGTATGTCGTTTTTGACCTTATCTGGAACCTCCCATCTGAAAATTTGAAAATTCTTAAAAAATTCGTCGAAAATCTTGATGTCTCCAATCTCTTGTTTTGTACGTTTTTTCCACGTGTCTTGACATGCAAAGTATCCCTGCAACGTTTGGTGAAGATCTGAGTTTGTAGTTTTTGACCTTATCTGGAACCTCCTATCTGAAAATTTGAAAATTCTTCAAAAATTCGTCCAAAATCTTGATGTCTCCAATCTCTTGTTTTGTACGTTTTTTCCACGTGTCTTGACATCCAATGTATCCCTGCAATGTTTGGTGAAGATCTGAGTATGTAGTTTTTGACCTTATATGGAACCTCCTATCTGAAAATTTGAAATTCTTAAAAAATTTGACCAAAATCTTGATATCCCCAATCCTATGTTTTGTATGTTTTTTCCACGTGTCTTGACATCCAATGTATCCATGCAAAGTTTGGTGAAGATCTGAGTATGTAGTTTTTGACCTTATATGGAACCTCCTATCTGAAAATTTGAAAATTCTTAAAAAATTCGTCCAAAATCTTGATGTCTCCAATCTCTTGTTTTGTACGTTTTTTCCACGTGTCTTGACATCCAATGTATCCCTGCAAAGTTTGGTGAAGATCTGAGTATGTAGTTTTTGTCCTTATCTGGAACCTCCTTTCTGAAAATTTGAAAATTCTTAAAAAATTCGTCCAAAATCTTGATGTCTCCACTCTCTTGTTTTGTACGTTTTTTCCACGTGTCTTGACATGCAAAGTATCCCTGCAACGTTTGGTGAAGATCTGAGTATGTCGTTTTTGACCTTATCTGGAACCTCCCATCTGAAAATTTGAAAATTCTTAAAAAATTCGTCCAAAATCTTGATGTCTCCAATCTCTTGTTTTGTACGTTTTTTCCACGTGTCTTGACATCCAATGTATCCCTGCAAAGTTTGGTGAAGATCTGAGTATGTAATTTTTGACCTTATCTGGAACCTCATTTCTGAAAATTTGAAAATTCCTCAAAAATTCGTCCAAAATCTTGATGTCTCCAATCTCTTGTTTTGTACGTTTTTTCCACGTGTCTTGACATCCAATGTATCCCTGCAAAGTTTGGTGAAGATCTGAGTATGTAGTTTTTGACCTTATCTGGAACCTCCTATCTGAAAATTTAAAAATTCTTAAAAAATTCGTCCAAAATCTTGATGTCTCCAATCTCTTGTTTTGTACGTTTTTTCCACGTGTCTTGACATCCAATGTATCCCCGCATAGTTTGGTGAAGATCTGAGTATGTAGTTTTTGACCTTATATGGAACCTCCTATCTGAAAATTTGAAAATTCTTAAAAAATTCGTCCAAAATCTTGATGTCTCCAATCTCTTGTTTTGTACGTTTTTTTCACGTGTCTTGACATCCAATGTTCCCTGCAATGTTTGGTGAAGATCTGAGTATGTAGTTTTTGTCCTCATATGGAACCTCCTATCTGAAAATTTGAAAATTCTTAAAAAATTTGACCAAAATCTTGATGTCCCCAATCCTATGTTTTGTATGTTTTTCCCACGTGTCTTGACATCCAATGTATCCCTGCAAAGTTTGGTGAAGATCTGAGTATGTAGTTTTTGACTTTATCTGGAACCTCCTATCTGAAAATTTGAAAATTCTTAAAAAATTCGTCCAAAATCTTGATGTCCCCAATCTCTTGTTTTGTACGTTTTTTCCACGTGTCTTGACATCCAATGTATCCCTGCAAAGTTTGGTGAAGATCTGAGTATGTCGTTTTTGACTTTATCTGGAACATACTTTCTGGAAATTTGAAAATTCTTAAAAAATTCGTCCAAAATCTTGACGTCTCCAATCTCTTGTTTTGTACGTTTTTTCCACGTGTCTTGACATCCAATGTATCCCTGTAAAATTTGGTGAAGATCTGAGTATGTAGTTTTTGACCTTATCTGGAACCTCCCATCTGAAAATTTGAAAATTCCTAAAAAATCCGTCCAAAATCTTGATGACCCCAATCTCTTGTTTTGTACGTTTTTTCCACGTGTCTTGACATCCAATGTATCCCTGCAAAGTTTGGTGAAGATCTGAGTATGTAGTTTTTGACCTTATCTGGAACCTCCTATCTGAAAATTTGAAAATTCTTAAAAAATTCGTCCAAAATCTTGATGTCTCCAATCTCTTGTTTTGTACGTTTTTCCCACGTGTCTTGACATCCAATGTATCCCTGCAAAGTTTGGTGAAGATCTGAGTATGTAGTTTTTGACCTTATCTGGAACCTCCTATCTGAAAATTTGAAAATTCTTAAAAAATTCGTCCAAAATCTTGATGTCTCCAATCTCTTGTTTTGTACGTTTTTTCCACGTGTCTTGACATCCAATGTATCCCTGCAAAGTTTGGTGAATATCTGAGTATGTAGTTTTTGACCTTATCTGGAACCTCATTTCTGAAAATTTGAAAATTCCTCAAAAATTCGTCCAAAATCTTGATGTCTCCAATCTCTTGTTTTGTACGTTTTTTCCACGTGTCTTGACATCCAATGTATCCCTGCAAAGTTTGGTGAAGATCTGAGTATGTAGTTTTTGACCTTATCTGGAACCTCCTATCTGAAAATTTAAAAATTCTTAAAAAATTCGTCCAAAATCTTGATGTCTCCAATCTCTTGTTTTGTACGTTTTTTCCACGTGTCTTGACATCCAATGTATCCCCGCATAGTTTGGTGAAGATCTGAGTATGTAGCTTTTGACCTTATATGGAACCTCCTATCTGAAAATTTGAAAATTCTTAAAAAATTCGACCAAAATCTTGATGTCCCCAATTCTATGTTTTGTATGTTTTTTCCACGTGTCTTGACATCCAATGTATCCATGCAAAGTTTGGTGAAGATCTGAGTATATCGTTTTTGATCTCATATGGAACCTCCCATCTGAAAATTTGAAAATTCTTAAAGAATTCGTCGAAAATCTTGATGTCTCCAATCTCTTGTTTTGTACGTTTTTTCCACGTGTCTTGACATCCAATGTTCCCTGCAATGTTTGGTGAAGATCTGAGTATGTAGTTTTTGACCTCATATGGAACCTCCTATCTGAAAATTTGAAAATTCTTAAAAAATTTGACCAAAATCTTGATGTCCCCAATCCTATGTTTTGTATGTTTTTCCCACGTGTCTTGACATCCAATGTATCCCTGCAAAGTTTGGTGAAGATCTGAGTATGTAGTTTTTGACCTTATCTGGAACCTCCTATCTGAAAATTTGAAAATTCTTAAAAAATTCGTCCAAAATCTTGATGACCCCAATCTCTTGTTTTGTACGTTTTTTCCACGTGTCTTGACATCCAATGTATTCCTGCAAAGTTTGGTGAAGATCTGAGTATGTAGTTTTTGACCTTATATGGAACCTCCTTTCTGAAAATTTGAAAATTCTTAAAAAATTCGTCCATAATCTTGATGTCTCCAATCTCTTGTTTTGTACGTTTTTTCCACGTGTCTTGACATCCAATGTATCCATGCAAAGTTTGGTGAAGATCTGAGTATGTCGTTTTTGACCTTATCTGGAACCTCCCATCTGAAAATTTGAAAATTCTTAAAAAATTCGTCGAAAATCTTGATGTCTCCAATCTCTTGTTTTGTACGTTTTTTCCACGTGTCTTGACATGCAAAGTATCCCTGCAACGTTTGGTGAAGATCTGAGTTTGTAGTTTTTGACCTTATCTGGAACCTCCTATCTGAAAATTTGAAAATTCTTCAAAAATTCGTCCAAAATCTTGATGTCTCCAATCTCTTGTTTTGTACGTTTTTTCCACGTGTCTTGACATCCAATGTATCCCTGCAATGTTTGGTGAAGATCTGAGTATGTAGTTTTTGACCTTATATGGAACCTCCTATCTGAAAATTTGAAAATTCTTAAAAAATTTGACCAAAATCTTGATATCCCCAATCCTATGTTTTGTATGTTTTTTCCACGTGTCTTGACATCCAATGTATCCATGCAAAGTTTGGTGAAGATCTGAGTATGTAGTTTTTGACCTTATATGGAACCTCCTATCTGAAAATTTGAAAATTCTTAAAAAATTCGTCCAAAATCTTGATGTCTCCAATCTCTTGTTTTGTACGTTTTTTCCACGTGTCTTGACATCCAATGTATCCCTGCAAAGTTTGGTGAAGATCTGAGTATGTAGTTTTTGTCCTTATCTGGAACCTCCCATCTGAAAATTTGAAAATTCATAAAAAATCCGTCCAAAATCTTGATGACCCCAATATCTTGTTTTGTACGTTTTTTCCACGTGTCTTGACATCCAATGTATCCCTGCAATGTTTGGTGAAGATCTGAGTATGTAGTTTTTGAACTTATATGGAACCTCCTATCTGAAAATTTGAAAATTCTTAAAAAATTTACCAAAATCTTGATGTCCCCAATCCTATGTTTTGTATGTTTTTTCCACGTGTCTTGACATCCAATGTATCCCTGCAAAGTTTGGTGAAGATCTGAGTATGTAGTTTTTGACCTTATATGGAACCTCCTTTCTGAAAATTTGAAAATTCTTAAAAAATTCGTCCAAAATCTTGATGTCTCCACTCTCTTGTTTTGTACGATTTTTCCACGTGTCTTGACATGCAAAGTATCCCTGCAACGTTTGGTGAAGATCTGAGTATGTCGTTTTTGACCTTATCTGCAACCTCCCATCTGAAAATTTGAAAATTTTTAAAAAATTCGTCCAAAATCTTGAAGTCTCCAATCTCTTGTTTTGTACGATTTTTCCACGTGTCTTGACCTCCAATGTATCCCTGCAATGTTTGGTGAAGATCTGAGTATGTAGTTTTTGACCTTATATGGAACCTCCTATCTGAAAATTTGAAAATTCTTAAAAAATTTGACCAAAATCTTGATGTCCACAATCCTATGTTTTGTATGTTTTTTCCACGTGTCTTGACATCCAATGTATCCCTGCAAAGTTTGGTGAAGATCTGAGTATGTAGTTTTTGACCTTATCTGGAACATCCTTTCTGAAAATTTGAAAATTCTTAAAAAATTCGTCCAAAATCTTGATGTCCCCAATCTCTTGTTTTGTACGTTTTTTCCACGTGTCTTGACATCCAATGTATCCCTGCAAAGTTTGGTGAAGATCTGAGTATGTAGTTTTTGACCTTATATGGAACCTCCTTTCTGAAAATTTGAAAATTCTTAAAAAATTCGTCCAAAATCTTGATGTCTCCAATCTCTTGTTTTGTACGTTTTTTCCACGTGTCTTGACATCCAATGTATCCCTGCAAAGTTTGGTGAAGATCTGAGTATGTAGTTTTTGACCTTATATGGAACCTCATATCTGAAAATTTGAAAATTCTTAAAAAATTCGACCAAAATCTTGATGTCTCCAATCCTATGTTTTGTATGTTTTTTCCACGTGTCTTGACATCCAATGTATCCATGCAAAGTTTGGTGAAGATCTGAGTATGTAGTTTTTGACCTTATATGGAACCTCCTATCTGAAAATTTGAAAATTCTTAAAAAATTCGTCCAAAATCTTGATGTCTCCAATCTCTTGTTTTGTACGTTTTTTCCACGTGTCTTGACATCCAATGTATCCCTGCAAAGTTTGGTGAAGATCTGAGTATGTAGTTTTTGACCTTATCTGGAACCTCCCATCTGAAAATTTGAAAATTTCTAAAATATCCGTCCAAAATCTTGATGACCTCAATCTCTTGTTTTGTACGTTTTTTCCACGTGTCTTGACATCCAATGTATCCCTGCAAAGTTTGGTGAAGATCTGAGTATGTAGTTTTTGACCTTATATGGAACCTCCAATCTGAAAATTTGAAAATTCCTAAAAAATCTGTCTAAAATCTTGATGTCCCCAATCCTATGTCTTGTATGTTTTTTCCACGTGTCTTGACATCCAATGTATCCATGCAAAGTTTGGTGAAGATCTGAGTATGTAGTTTTTGACCTTATATGGAACCTCTTATCTGAAAATTTGAAAATTCTTAAAAAATTCGACCAAAATCTTGATGTCTCCAATCATATGTTTTGTATGTTTTTTCCACGTTTCTTGACATCCAATGTATCCCTGCAAAGTTTGGTGAAGATCTGAGTATGTAGTTTTTGACCTTATATGGAACCTCCCATCTGAAAATTTGAAAATTCCTAAAAAATCTGTCTAAAATCTTGATGTCCCCAATCCTATGTCTTGTATGTTTTTTCCACGTGTCTTGACATCCAATGTATCCCTGCAATGTTTGGTGAAGATCTGAGTATGTAGTTTTTGAACTTATATGGAACCTCCTATCTGAAAATTTGAAAATTCTTAAAAAATTTGACCAAAATCTTGATGTCCCCAATCCTATGTTTTGTATGTTTTTTCCACGTGTCTTGACATCCAATGTATCCCTGCAAAGTTTGGTGAAGATCTGAGTATGTAGTTTTTGACCTTATATGGAACCTCCTTTCTGAAAATTTGAAAATTCTTAAAAAATTCGTCCAAAATCTTGATGTCTCCACTCTCTTGTTTTGTACGTTTTTTCCACGTGTCTTGACATGCAAAGTATCCCTGCAACGTTTGGTGAAGATCTGAGTATGTCGTTTTTGACCTTATCTGGAACCTCCCATCTGAAAATTTGAAAATTGTTAAAAAATTCGTCCAAAATCTTGATGTCTCCAATCTCTTGTTTTGTACGTTTTTTCCACGTGTCTTGACATCCAATGCATCCCTGCAAAGTTTGGTGAAGATCTGAGTATGTAGTTTTTGACCTTATCTGGAACCTCATTTCTGAAAATTTGAAAATTCCTCAAAAATTCGTCCAAAATCTTGATGTCTCCAATCTCTTGTTTTGTACGTTTTTTCCACGTGTCTTGACATCCAATGTATCCCTGCAAAGTTTGGTGAAGATCTGAGTATGTAGTTTTTGACCTTATCTGGAACCTCCTATCTGAAAATTTAAAAATTCTTAAAAAATTCGTCCAAAATCTTGATGTCTCCAATCTCTTGTTTTGTACGTTTTTTCCACGTATCTTGACATCCAATGTATCCCCGCATAGTTTGGTGAAGATCTGAGTATGTAGTTTTTGACCTTATATGGAACCTCCTATCTGAAAATTTGAAAATTCTTAAAAAATTCGACCAAAATCTTGATGTCCCCAATTCTATGTTTTGTATGTTTTTTCCACGTGTCTTGACATCCAATGTATCCATGCAAAGTTTGGTGAAGATCTGAGTATATCGTTTTTGATCTCATCTGGAACCTCCCATCTGAAAATTTGAAAATTCTTAAAGAATTCTTCGAAAATCTTGATGTCTCCAATCTCTTGTTTTGTACGTTTTTTCCACGTCTCTTGACATCCAATGTTCCCTGCAATGTTTGGTGAAGATCTGAGTATGTAGTTTTTGACCTCATATGGAACCTCCTATCTGAAAATTTGAAAATTCTTAAAAAATTTGACCAAAATCTTGATGTCTCCAATCCTATGTTTTGTATGTTTTTCCCACGTGTCTTGACATCCAATGTATCCATGCAAAGTTTGGTGAAGATCTGAGTATGTAGTTTTTGACCTTATATGGAACCTCCTATCTGAAAATTTGAAAATTCTTAAAAAATTCGTCCAAAATCTTGATGACCCCAATCTCTTGTTTTGTACGTTTTTTCCACGTGTCTTGACATCCAATGTATTCCTGCAAAGTTTGGTGAAGATCTGAGTATGTAGTTTTTGACCTTATATGGAACCTCCTTTCTGAAAATTTGAAAATTCTTAAAAAATTCGTCCATAATCTTGATGTCTCCAATCTCTTGTTTTGTACGTTTTTTCCACGTGTCTTGACATGCAAAGTATCCCTGCAACGTTTGGTGAAGATCTGAGTATGTCGTTTTTGACCTTATCTGCAACCTCCCATCTGAAAATTTGAAAATTCTTAAAAAATTCGTCGAAAATCTTGATGTCTCCAATCTCTTGTTTTGTACGTTTTTTCCACGTGTCTTGACATGCAAAGTATCCCTGCAACGTTTGGTGAAGATCTGAGTATGTAGTTTTTGACCTTATCTGGAACCTCCTATCTGAAAATTTGAAAATTCTTCAAAAATTCGTCCAAAATCTTGATGTCTCCAATCTCTTGTTTTGTACGTTTTTCCACGTGTCTTGACATCCAATGTATCCCTGCAAAGTTTGGTGAAGATCTGAGTATGTAGTTTTTGACCTTATCTGGAACCTCCCATCTGAAAATTTGAAAATTTTTAAAAAATTCGTCCAAAATCTTGATGTCTCCAATCTCTTGTTTTGTACGATTTTTCCACGTGTCTTGACCTCCAATGTATCCCTGCAATGTTTGGTGAAGATCTGAGTATGTAGTTTTTGACCTTATATGGAACCTCCTATCTGAAATTTGAAAATTCTTAAAAAATTTGACCAAAATCTTGATGTCCCCAATCCTATGTTTTGTACGTTTTTTCCACGTGTCTTGACATCCAATGTATCCCTGCAAAGTTTGGTGAAGATCTGAGTATGTAGTTTTTGACCTTATCTGGAACATCCTTTCTGAAAATTTGAAAATTCTTAAAAAATTCGTCCAAAATCTTGATGTCTCCAATCTCTTGTTTTGTACGTTTTTTCCACGTGTCTTGACATTCAATGTATCCCTGCAAAGTTTGGTGAAGATCTGAGTATGTAGTTTTTGACCTTATATGGAACCTCCTTTCTGAAAATTTGAAAATTCTTAAAAAATTCGTCCAAAATCTTGATGTCTCCAATCTCTTGTTTTGTACGTTTTTTCCACGTGTCTTGACATCCAATGTATCCCTGCAAAGTTTGGTGAAGATCTGAGTATGTAGTTTTTGACCTTATATAGAACCTCATATCTGAAAATTTGAAAATTCTTAAAAAATTCGACCAAAATCTTGATGTCTCCAATCCTATGTTTTGTATGTTTTTTCCACGTGTCTTGACATCCAATGTATCCATGCAAAGTTTGGTGAAGATCTGAGTATGTAGTTTTTGACCTTATATGGAACCTCCTATCTGAAAATTTGAAAATTCTTAAAAAATTCGTCCAAAATCTTGATGTCTCCAATCTCTTGTTTTGTACGTTTTTTCCACGTGTCTTGACATCCAATGTATCCCTGCAAAGTTTGGTGAAGATCTGAGTATGTAGTTTTTGACCTTATCTGGAACCTCCCATCTGAAAATTTGGAAATTTCTAAAATATCCGTCCAAAATCTTGATGACCTCAATCTCTTGTTTTGTACGTTTTTTCCACGTGTCTTGACATCCAATGTATCCCTGCAAAGTTTGGTGAAGATCTGAGTATGTAGTTTTTGACCTTATATGGAACCTCCAATCTGAAAATTTGAAAATTCCTAAAAAATCTGTCTAAAATCTTGATGTCCCCAATCCTATGTCTTGTATGTTTTTTCCACGTGTCTTGACATCCAATGTATCCATGCAAAGTTTGGTGAAGATCTGAGTATGTAGTTTTTGACCTTATATGGAACCTCATATCTGAAAATTTGAAAATTCTTAAAAAATTCGACCAAAATCTTGATGTCTCCAATCCTATGTTTTGTATGTTTTTCCACGTTTCTTGACATCCAATGTATCCATGCAAAGTTTGGTGAAGATCTGAGTATGTAGTTTTTGACCTTATATGGAACCTCCTATCTGAAAATTTGAAAATTCTTAAAAAATTCGTCCAAAATCTTGATGTCTCCAATCTCTTGTTTTGTACGTTTTTTCCACGTGTCTTGACATCCAATGTATCCCTGCAAAGTTTGGTGAAGATCTGAGTATGTAGTTTTTGACTTTATATGGAACCTCCTATCTGAAAATTTGAAAATTCCTAAAAAATATGTCTAAAATATTGATGTCCCCAATCCTATGTCTTGTATGTTTTTTCCACGTGTCTTGACATCCAATGTATCCCTGCAAAGTTTGGTGAAGATCTGAGTATGAAGTTTTTGACCTTATATGGAACCTCATATCTGAAAATTTGAAAATTCTTAAAAAATTCGACCAAAATCTTGATGTCTCCAATCATATGTTTTGTATGTTTTTTCCACGTTTCTTGACATCCAATGTATCCCTGCAAAGTTTGGTGAAGATCTGAGTATGTAGTTTTTGACCTTATATGGAACCTCCCATCTGAAAATTTGAAAATTCCTAAAAAATCTGTCTAAAATCTTGATGTCCCCAATCCTATGTCTTGTATGTTTTTTCCACGTGTCTTGACATCCAATGTATCCCTGCAATGTTTGGTGAAGATCTGAGTATGTAGTTTTTGAACTTATATGGAACCTCCTATCTGAAAATTTGAAAATTCTTAAAAAATTTGACCAAAATCTTGATGTCCCCAATCCTATGTTTTGTATGTTTTTCCACGTGTCTTGACATCCAATGTATCCCTGCAAAGTTTGGTGAAGATCTGAGTATGTAGTTTTTGACCTTATATGGAACCTCCTTTCTGAAAATTTGAAAATTCTTAAAAAATTCGTCCAAAATCTTGATGTCTCCACTCTCTTGTTTTGTACGTTTTTTCCACGTGTCTTGACATGCAAAGTATCCCTGCAACGTTTGGTGAAGATCTGAGTATGTCGTTTTTGACCTTATCTGGAACCTCCCATCTGAAAATTTGAAAATTCTTAAAAAATTCGTCCAAAATCTTGATGTCTCCAATCTCTTGTTTTGTACGTTTTTTCCACGTGTCTTGACATCCAATGCATCCCTGCAAAGTTTGGTGAAGATCTGAGTATGTAGTTTTTGACCTTATCTGGAACCTCATTTCTGAAAATTTGAAAATTCCTCAAAAATTCGTCCAAAATCTTGATGTCTCCAATCTCTTGTTTTGTACGTTTTTTCCACGTGTCTTGACATCCAATGTATCCCTGCAAAGTTTGGTGAAGATCTGAGTATGTAGTTTTTGACCTTATCTGGAACCTCCTATCTGAAAATTTAAAAATTCTTAAAAAATTCGTCCAAAATCTTGATGTCTCCAATCTCTTGTTTTGTACGTTTTTTCCACGTGTCTTGACATCCAATGTATCCCCGCATAGTTTGGTGAAGATCTGAGTATGTAGTTTTTGACCTTATATGGAACCTCCTATCTGAAAATTTGAAAATTCTTAAAAAATTCGACCAAAATCTTGATGTCTCCAATCCTATGTTTTGTATGTTTTTCCACGTTTCTTGACATCCAATGTATCCATGCAAAGTTTGGTGAAGATCTGAGTATGTAGTTTTTGACCTTATATGGAACCTCCTATCTGAAAATTTGAAAATTCTTAAAAAATTCGTCCAAAATCTTGATGTCTCCAATCTCTTGTTTTGTACGTTTTTTCCACGTGTCTTGACATCCAATGTATCCCTGCAAAGTTTGGTGAAGATCTGAGTATGTAGTTTTTGACCTTATATGGAACCTCCCATCTGAAAATTTGAAAATTCCTAAAAAATATGTCTAAAATCTTGATGTCCCCAATCCTATGTCTTGTATGTTTTTTCCACGTGTCTTGACATCCAATGTATCCCTGCAAAGTTTGGTGAAGATCTGAGTATGTAGTTTTTGACCTTATATGGAACCTCATATCTGAAAATTTGAAAATTCTTAAAAAATTCGACCAAAATCTTGATGTCTCCAATCATATGTTTTGTATGTTTTTTCCACGTTTCTTGACATCCAATGTATCCCTGCAAAGTTTGGTGAAGATCTGAGTATGTAGTTTTTGACCTTATATGGAACCTCCCATCTGAAAATTTGAAAATTCCTAAAAAATCTGTCTAAAATCTTGATGTCCCCAATCCTATGTCTTGTATGTTTTTTCCACGTGTCTTGACATCCAATGTATCCCTGCAATGTTTGGTGAAGATCTGAGTATGTAGTTTTTGAACTTATATGGAACCTCCTATCTGAAAATTTGAAAATTCTTAAAAAATTTGACCAAAATCTTGATGTCCCCAATCCTATGTTTTGTATGTTTTTTCCACGTGTCTTGACATCCAATGTATCCCTGCAAAGTTTGGTGAAGATCTGAGTATGTAGTTTTTGACCTTATATGGAACCTCCTTTCTGAAAATTTGAAAATTCTTAAAAAATTCGTCCAAAATCTTGATGTCTCCACTCTCTTGTTTTGTACGTTTTTTCCACGTGTCTTGACATGCAAAGTATCCCTGCAACGTTTGGTGAAGATCTGAGTATGTCGTTTTTGACCTTATCTGGAACCTCCCATCTGAAAATTTGAAAATTCTTAAAAAATTCGTCCAAAATCTTGATGTCTCCAATCTCTTGTTTTGTACGTTTTTTCCACGTGTCTTGACATCCAATGCATCCCTGCAAAGTTTGGTGAAGATCTGAGTATGTAGTTTTTGACCTTATCTGGAACCTCATTTCTGAAAATTTGAAAATTCCTCAAAAATTCGTCCAAAATCTTGATGTCTCCAATCTCTTGTTTTGTACGTTTTTTCCACGTGTCTTGACATCCAATGTATCCCTGCAAAGTTTGGTGAAGATCTGAGTATGTAGTTTTTGACCTTATCTGGAACCTCCTATCTGAAAATTTAAAAATTCTTAAAAAATTCGTCCAAAATCTTGATGTCTCCAATCTCTTGTTTTGTACGTTTTTTCCACGTGTCTTGACATCCAATGTATCCCCGCATAGTTTGGTGAAGATCTGAGTATGTAGTTTTTGACCTTATATGGAACCTCCTATCTGAAAATTTGAAAATTCTTAAAAAATTCGACCAAAATCTTGATGTCCCCAATTCTATGTTTTGTATGTTTTTTCCACGTGTCTTGACATCCAATGTATCCATGCAAAGTTTGGTGAAGATCTGAGTATATCGTTTTTGATCTCATCTGGAACCTCCCATCTGAAAATTTGAAAATTCTTAAAGAATTCGTCGAAAATCTTGATGTCTCCAATCTCTTGTTTTGTACGTTTTTTCCACGTCTCTTGACATCCAATGTTCCCTGCAATGTTTGGTGAAGATCTGAGTATGTAGTTTTTGACCTCATATGGAACCTCCTATCTGAAAATTTGAAAATTCTTAAAAAATTTGACCAAAATCTTGATGTCTCCAATCCTATGTTTTGTATGTTTTTCCCACGTGTCTTGACATCCAATGTATCCATGCAAAGTTTGGTGAAGATCTGAGTATGTAGTTTTTGACCTTATATGGAACCTCCTATCTGAAAATTTGAAAATTCTTAAAAAATTCGTCCAAAATCTTGATGACCCCAATCTCTTGTTTTGTACGTTTTTTCCACGTGTCTTGACATCCAATGTATTCCTGCAAAGTTTGGTGAAGATCTGAGTATGTAGTTTTTGACCTTATATGGAACCTCCTTTCTGAAAATTTGAAAATTCTTAAAAAATTCGTCCATAATCTTGATGTCTCCAATCTCTTGTTTTGTACGTTTTTTCCACGTGTCTTGACATCCAATGTATCCATGCAAAGTTTGGTGAAGATCTGAGTATGTCGTTTTTGACCTTATCTGGAACCTCCTATCTGAAAATTTGAAAATTCTTAAAAAATTCGTCCAAAATCTTGATGTCTCCAATCTCTTGTTTTGTACGTTTTTTCCACGTGTCTTGACATCCAATGTATCCCTGCAAAGTTTGGTGAAGATCTGAGTATGTAGTTTTTGTCCTTATCTGGAACCTCCCATCTGAAAATTTGAAAATTCATAAAAAATCCGTCCAAAATCTTGATGACCCCAATATCTTGTTTGGTACGTTTTTTCCACGTGTCTTGACATCCAATGTATCCCTGCAATGTTTGGTGAAGATCTGAGTATGTAGTTTTTGAACTTATATGGAACCTCCTATCTGAAAATTTGAAAATTCTTAAAAAATTTGACCAAAATCTTGATGTCCCCAATCCTATGTTTTGTATGTTTTTTCCACGTGTCTTGACATCCAATGTATCCCTGCAAAGTTTGGTGAAGATCTGAGTATGTAGTTTTTGACCTTATATGGAACCTCCTTTCTGAAAATTTGAAAATTCTTAAAAAATTCGTCCAAAATCTTGATGTCTCCACTCTCTTGTTTTGTACGTTTTTTCCACGTGTCTTGACATGCAAAGTATCCCTGCAACGTTTGGTGAAGATCTGAGTATGTCGTTTTTGAACTTATCTGGAACCTCCCATCTGAAAATTTGAAAATTCTTAAAAAATTCGTCGAAAATCTTGATGTCTCCAATCTCTTGTTTTGTACGTTTTTTCCACGTGTCTTGACATGCAAAGTATCCCTGCAACGTTTGGTGAAGATCTGAGTATGTAGTTTTTGACCTTATCTGGAACCTCCTATCTGAAAATTTGAAAATTCTTCAAAAATTCGTCCAAAATCTTGATGTCTCCAATCTCTTGTTTTGTACGTTTTTCCACGTGTCTTGACATCCAATGTATCCCTGCAAAGTTTGGTGAAGATCTGAGTATGTAGTTTTTGACCTTATATGGAACCTCATATCTGAAAATTTGAAAATTCTTAAAAAATTCGACCAAAATCTTGATGTCTCCAATCCTATGTTTTGTATGTTTTTTCCACGTGTCTTGACATCCAATGTATCCATGCAAAGTTTGGTGAAGATCTGAGTATGTAGTTTTTGACCTTATATGGAACCTCCTATCTGAAAATTTGAAAATTCTTAAAAAATTCGTCCAAAATCTTGATGTCTCCAATCTCTTGTTTTGTACGTTTTTTCCACGTGTCTTGACATCCAATGTATCCCTGCAAAATTTGGTGAAGATCTGAGTATGTAGTTTTTGACCTTATCTGGAACCTCCCATCTGAAAATTTGAAAATTCCTAAAAAATCCGTCCAAAATCTTGATGACCTCAATGTCTTGTTTTGTACGTTTTTCCACGTGTCTTGACATCCAATGTATCCCTGCAAAGTTTGGTGAAGATCTGAGTATGTAGTTTTTGACCTTATATGGAACCTCCCATCTGAAAATTTGAAAATTCCTAAAAAATCTGTCTAAAATCTTGATGTCCCCAATCCTATGTCTTGTATGTTTTTTCCACGTGTCTTGACATCCAATGTATCCCTGCAAAGTTTGGTGAAGATCTGAGTATGTAGTTTTTGACCTTATATGGAACCTCATATCTGAAAATTTGAAAATTCTTAAAAAATTCGACCAAAATCTTGATGTCTCCAATCTCTTGTATTGTACGTTTTTTCCACGTGTCTTGACATCCAATGTATCCCTGCAAAGTTTGGTGAAGATCTGAGTATGTAGTTTTTGACCTTATCTGGAACCTCCCATCTGAAAATTTGAAAATTCCTAAAAAATCCGTCCAAAATCTTGATGACCTCAATCTCTTGTTTTGTACGTTTTTTCCACGTGTCTTGACATCCAATGTATCCCTGCAATGTTTGGTGAAGATCTGAGTATGTAGTTTTTGACCTTATATGGAACCTCTTATCTGAAAATTTGAAAATTCTTAAAAATATTTGACCAAAATCTTGATGTCCCCAATCCTATGTTTTGTATGTTTTTTCCACGTGTCTTGACATCCAATGTATCCATGCAAAGTTTGGTGAAGATCTGAGTATGTAGTTTTTGACCTTATCTGGAACCTCCCATCTGAAAATTTGAAAATTTTTAAAAAATTCGTCCAAAATCTTGATGTCTCCAATCTCTTGTTTTATACGTTTTTTCCACGTGTCTTGACCTCCAATGTATCCCTGCAATGTTTGGTGAAGATCTGAGTATGTAGTTTTTGACCTTATATGGAACCTCCTATCTGAAAATTTGAAAATTCTTAAAAAATTTGACCAAAATCTTGATGTCCCCAATCCTATGTTTTGTATGTTTTTTCCACGTGTCTTGACATCCAATGTATCCGTGCAAAGTTTGGTGAAGATCTGAGTATGTCGTTTTTGACCTTATCTGGAACCTCCTATCTGAAAATTTGAAAATTCTTAAAAAATTCGTCCAAAATCTTGATGTCTCCAATCTCTTGTTTTGTACGTTTTTTCCACGTGTCTTGACATCCAATGTATCCCTGCAAAGTTTGGTGAAGATCTGAGTATGTAGTTTTTGTCCTTATCTGGAACCTCCCATCTGAAAATTTGAAAATTCATAAAAAATCCGTCCAAAATCTTGATGACTCCAATATCTTGTTTGGTACGTTTTTTCCACGTGTCTTGACATCCAATGTATCCCTGCAATGTTTGGTGAAGATCTGAGTATGTAGTTTTTGAACTTATATGGAACCTCCTATCTGAAAATTTGAAAATTCTTAAAAAATTTGACCAAAATCTTGATGTCCCCAATCCTATGTTTTGTATGTTTTTTCCACGTGTCTTGACATCCAATGTATCCCTGCAAAGTTTGGTGAAGATCTGAGTATGTAGTTTTTGACCTTATATGGAACCTCCTTTCTGAAAATTTGAAAATTCTTAAAAAATTCGTCCAAAATCTTGATGTCTCCACTCTCTTGTTTTGTACGTTTTTTCCACGTGTCTTGACATGCAAAGTATCCCTGCAACGTTTGGTGAAGATCTGAGTATGTCGTTTTTGACCTTATCTGGAACCTCCCATCTGAAAATTTGAAAATTCTTAAAAAATTCGTCGAAAATCTTGATGTCTCCAATCTCTTGTTTTGTACGTTTTTTCCACGTGTCTTGACATGCAAAGTATCCCTGCAACGTTTGGTGAAGATCTGAGTATGTAGTTTTTGACCTTATCTGGAACCTCATATCTGAAAATTTGAAAATTCTTCAAAAATTCGTCCAAAATCTTGATGTCTCCAATCTCTTGTTTTGTACGTTTTTCCACGTGTCTTGACATCCAATGTATCCCTGCAAAGTTTGGTGAAGATCTGAGTATGTAGTTTTTGACCTTATATGGAACCTCCCATCTGAAAATTTGAAAATTTTTAAAAAATTCGTCCAAAATCTTGATGTCTCCAATCTCTTGTTTTGTACGTTTTTTCCACGTGTCTTGACATCCAATGTATCCCTGCAAAGTTTGGTGAAGATCTGAGTATGTAGTTTTTGACCTTATATGGAACCTCATATCTGAAAATTTGAAAATTCTTAAAAAATTCGACCAAAATCTTGATGTCTCCAATCCTATGTTTTGTAGGTTTTTTCCACGTGTCTTGACATCCAATGTATCCATGCAAAGTTTGGTGAAGATCTGAGTATGTAGTTTTTGACCTTATATGGAACCTCCTATCTGAAAATTTGAAAATTCTTAAAAAATTCGTCCAAAATCTTGATGTCTCCAATCTCTTGTTTTGTACGTTTTTTCCACGTGTCTTGACATCCAATGTATCCCTGCAAAATTTGGTGAAGATCTGAGTATGTAGTTTTTGACCTTATCTGGAACCTCCCATCTGAAAATTTGAAAATTCCTAAAAAATCCGTCCAAAATCTTGATGACCTCAATGTCTTGTTTTGTACGTTTTTCCACGTGTCTTGACATCCAATGTATCCCTGCAAAGTTTGGTGAAGATCTGAGTATGTAGTTTTTGACCTTATATGGAACCTCCCATCTGAAAATTTGAAAATTCCTAAAAAATCTGTCTAAAATCTTGATGTCCCCAATCCTATGTCTTGTATGTTTTTTCCACGTGTCTTGACATCCAATGTATCCCTGCAAAGTTTGGTGAAGATCTGAGTATGTAGTTTTTGACCTTATATGGAACCTCATATCTGAAAATTTGAAAATTCTTAAAAAATTCGACCAAAATCTTGATGTCTCCAATCTCTTGTATTGTACGTTTTTTCCACGTGTCTTGACATCCAATGTATCCCTGCAAAGTTTGGTGAAGATCTGAGTATGTAGTTTTTGACCTTATCTGGAACCTCCCATCTGAAAATTTGAAAATTCCTAAAAAATCCGTCCAAAATCTTGATGACCTCAATCTCTTGTTTTGTACGTTTTTTCCACGTGTCTTGACATCCAATGTATCCCTGCAATGTTTGGTGAAGATCTGAGTATGTAGTTTTTGACCTTATATGGAACCTCTTATCTGAAAATTTGAAAATTCTTAAAAATATTTGACCAAAATCTTGATGTCCCCAATCCTATGTTTTGTATGTTTTTTCCACGTGTCTTGACATCCAATGTATCCATGCAAAGTTTGGTGAAGATCTGAGTATGTAGTTTTTGACCTTATATGGAACCTCCTATCTGAAAATTTGAAAATTCTTAAAAAATTTGACCAAAATCTTGATGTCCCCAATCCTATGTTTTGTATGTTTTTTCCACGTGTCTTGACATCCAATGTATCCGTGCAAAGTTTGGTGAAGATCTGAGTATGTCGTTTTTGACCTTATCTGGAACATCCTTTCTGAAAATTTGAAAATTCTTAAAAAATTCGTCCAAAATCTTGATGTCTCCAATCTCTTGTTTTGTACGTTTTTTCCACGTGTCTTGACATCCAATGTATCCCTGCAAAGTTTGGTGAAGATCTGAGTATGTAGTTTTTGACCTTATATGGAACCTCCTTTCTGAAAATTTGAAAATTCTTAAAAAATTCGTCGAAAATCTTGATGTCTCCAATCTCTTGTTTTGTACGTTTTTTCCACGTGTCTTGACATCCAATGTATCCCTCCAAAGTTTGGTGAAGATCTGAGTATGTAGTTTTTGACCTTATATGGAACCTCATATCTGAAAATTTGAAAATTCTTAAAAAATTCGACCAAAATCTTGATGTCTCCAATCCTATGTTTTGTATGTTTTTTCCACGTGTCTTGACATCCAATGTATCCATGCAAAGTTTGGTGAAGATCTGAGTATGTAGTTTTTGACCTTATATGGAACCTCCTATCTGAAAATTTGAAAATTCTTAAAAAATTCGTCCAAAATCTTGATGTCTCCAATCTCTTGTTTTGTACGTTTTTTCCACGTGTCTTGACATCCAATGTATCCCTGCAAAGTTTGGTGAAGATCTGAGTATGTAGTTTTTGACCTTATCTGGAACCTCCCATCTGAAAACTTGAAAATTCCTAAAAAATCCGTCCAAAATCTTGATGACCTCAATCTCTTGTTTTGTACGTTTTTTCCACGTGTCTTGACATCAAATGTATCCCTGCAAAGTTTGGTGAAGATCTGAGTATGTAGTTTTTGACCTTATATGGAACCTCCCATCTGAAAATTTGAAAATTCCTAAAAAATCTGACTAAAATCTTGATGTCCCCAATCCTATGTCTTGTATGTTTTTTCCACGTGTCTTGACATCCAATGTATCCATGCAAAGTTTGGTGAAGATCTGAGTATGTAGTTTTTGACCTTATATGGAACCTCATATCTGAAAATTTGAAAATTCTTAAAAAATTCGACCAAAATCTTGATGTCTCCAATCCTATGTTTTGTATGTTTTTTCCACGTTTCTTGACATCCAATGTATCCATGCAAAGTTTGGTGAAGATCTGAGTATGTAGTTTTTGACCTTATATGGAACCTCCTATCTGAAAATTTGAAAATTCTTAAAAAATTCGTCCAAAATCTTGATGTCTCCAATCTCTTGTTTTGTACGTTTTTTCCACGTGTCTTGACATCCAATGTATCCCTGCAAAGTTTGGTGAAGATCTGAGTATGTAGTTTTTGACCTTATCTGGAACCACCCATCTGAAAATTTGAAAATTCCTAAAAAATCCGTCCAAAATCTTGATGACCTCAATCTCTTGTTTTGTACGTTTTTTCCACGTGTCTTGACATCCACTGTATCCCTGCAAAGTTTGGTGAAGATCTGAGTATGTAGTTTTTGACCTTATATGGAACCTCCCATCTGAAAATTTGAAAATTCCTAAAAAATCTGTCTAAAATCTTGATGTCCCCAATCCTATGTCTTGTATGTTTTTTCCACGTGTCTTGACATCCAATGTATCCCTGCAAAGTTTGGTGAAGATCTGAGTATGTAGTTTTTGACCTTATATGGAACCTCATATCTGAAAATTTGAAAATTCTTAAAAAATTCGACCAAAATCTTGATGTCTCCAATCCTATGTTTTGTATGTTTTTTCCACGTTTCTTGACATCCAATGTATCCCTGCAAAGTTTGGTGAAGATCTGAGTATGTAGTTTTTGACCTTATATGGAACCTCCTATCTGAAAATTTGAAAATTCTTAAAAAATTCGTCCAAAATCTTGATGTCTCCAATCTCTTGTTTTGTACGTTTTTTCCACGTGTCTTGACATCCAATGTATCCCTGCAAAGTTTGGTGAAGATCTGAGTATGTAGTTTTTGTCCTTATCTGGAACCTCCCATCTGAAAATTTGAAAATTCATAAAAAATCCGTCCAAAATCTTGATGACCCCAATATCTTGTTTGGTACGTTTTTTCCACGTGTCTTGACATCCAATGTATCCCTGCAATGTTTGGTGAAGATCTGAGTATGTAGTTTTTGAACTTATATGGAACCTCCTATCTGAAAATTTGAAAATTCTTAAAAAATTTGACCAAAATCTTGATGTCCCCAATCCTATGTTTTGTATGTTTTTTCCACGTGTCTTGACATCCAATGTATCCCTGCAAAGTTTGGTGAAGATCTGAGTATGTAGTTTTTGACCTTATATGGAACCTCCTTTCTGAAAATTTGAAAATTCTTAAAAAATTCGTCCAAAATCTTGATGTCTCCACTCTCTTGTTTTGTACGTTTTTTCCACGTGTCTTGACATGCAAAGTATCCCTGCAACGTTTGGTGAAGATCTGAGTATGTCGTTTTTGACCTTATCTGGAACCTCCCATCTGAAAATTTGAAAATTCTTAAAAAATTCGTCGAAAATCTTGATGTCTCCAATCTATTGTTTTGTACGTTTTTTCCACGTGTCTTGACATGCAAAGTATCCCTGCAACGTTTGGTGAAGATCTGAGTATGTAGTTTTTGACCTTATCTGGAACCTCCTATCTGAAAATTTGAAAATTCTTCAAAAATTCGTCCAAAATCTTGATGTCTCCAATCTCTTGTTTTGTACGTTTTTCCACGTGTCTTGACATCCAATGTATCCCTGCAAAGTTTGGTGAAGATCTGAGTATGTAGTTTTTGACCTTATCTGGAACCTCCCATCTGAAAATTTGAAAATTTTTAAAAAATTCGTCCAAAATCTTGATGTCTCCAATCTCTTGTTTTGTACGATTTTTCCACGTGTCTTGACCTCCAATGTATCCCTGCAATGTTTGGTGAAGATCTGAGTATGTAGTTTTTGACCTTATATGGAACCTCCTATCTGAAAATTTGAAAATTCTTAAAAAATTTGACCAAAATCTTGATGTCCCCAATCCTATGTTTTGTATGTTTTTTCCACGTGTCTTGACATCCAATGTATCCCTGCAAAGTTTGGTGAAGATCTGAGTATGTAGTTTTTGACCTTATCTGGAACATCCTTTCTGAAAATTTGAAAATTCTTAAAAAATTCGTCCAAAATCTTGATGTCTCCAATCTCTTGTTTTGTACGTTTTTTCCACGTTACTTGACATCCAATGTATCCCTGCAAAGTTTGGTGAAGATCTGAGTATGTAGTTTTTGACCTTATATGGAACCTCCTTTCTGAAAATTTGAAAATTCTTAAAAAATTCGTCCAAAATCTTGATGTCTCCAATCTCTTGTTTTGTACGTTTTTTCCACGTGTCTTGACATCCAATGTATCCCTGCAAAGTTTGGTGAAGATCTGAGTATGTAGTTTTTGACCTTATATGGAACCTCATATCTGAAAATTTGAAAATTCTTAAAAAATTCGACCAAAATCTTGATGTCTCCAATCCTATGTTTTGTATGTTTTTTCCACGTGTCTTGACATCCAATGTATCCATGCAAAGTTTGGTGAAGATCTGAGTATGTAGTTTTTGACCTTATATGGAACCTCCTATCTGAAAATTTGAAAATTCTTAAAAAATTCGTCCAAAATCTTGATGTCTCCAATCTCTTGTTTTGTACGTTTTTTCCACGTGTCTTGACATCCAATGTATCCCTGCAAAGTTTGGTGAAGATCTGAGTATGTAGTTTTTGACCTTATCTGGAACCTCCCATCTGAAAATTTGAAAATTCCTAAAAAATCCGTCCAAAATCTTGATGACCTCAATCTCTTGTTTTGTACGTTTTTCCACGTGTCTTGACATCCAATGTATCCCTGCAAAGTTTGGTGAAGATCTGAGTATGTAGTTTTTGACCTTATATGGAACCTCCCATCTGAAAATTTGAAAATTCCTAAAAAATCTGTCTAAAATCTTGATGTCCCCAATCCTATGTCTTGTATGTTTTTTCCACGTGTCTTGACATCCAATGTATCCATGCAAAGTTTGGTGAAGATCTGAGTATGTAGTTTTTGACCTTATATGGAACCTCATATCTGAAAATTTGAAAATTCTTAAAAATTCGACCAAAATCTTGATGTCTCCAATCCTATGTTTTGTATGTTTTTTCCACGTTTCTTGACATCCAATGTATCCATGCAAAGTTTGGTGAAGATCTGAGTATGTAGTTTTTGACCTTATATGGAACCTCCTATCTGAAAATTTGAGTATTCTTGAAAAATTCGTCCAAAATCTTGATGTCTCCAATCTCTTGTATTGTACGTTTTTTCCACGTGTCTTGACATCCAATGTATCCCTGCAAAGTTTGGTGAAGATCTGAGTATGTAGTTTTTGACCTTATCTGGAACCTCCCATCTGAAAATTTGAAAATTCCTAAAAAATCCGTCCAAAATCTTGATGACCTCAATCTCTTGTTTTGTACGTTTTTTCCACGTGTCTTGACATCCAATGTATCCCTGCAATGTTTGGTGAAGATCTGAGTATGTAGTTTTTGACCTTATATGGAACCTCTTATCTGAAAATTTGAAAATTCTTAAAAATATTTGACCAAAATCTTGATGTCCCCAATCCTATGTTTTGTATGTTTTTTCCACGTGTCTTGACATCCAATGTATCCATGCAAAGTTTGGTGAAGATCTGAGTATGTAGTTTTTGACCTTATCTGGAACCTCCCATCTGAAAATTTGAAAATTTTTAAGAAATTCGTCCAAAATCTTGATGTCTCCAATCTCTTGTTTTATACGTTTTTTCCACGTGTCTTGACCTCCAATGTATCCCTGCAATGTTTGGTGAAGATCTGAGTATGTTGTTTTTGACCTTATATGGAACCTCCTATCTGAAAATTTGAAAATTCTTAAAAAATTTGACCAAAATCTTGATGTCCCCAATCCTATGTTTTGTATGTTTTTTCCACGTGTCTTGACATCCAATGTATCCGTGCAAAGTTTGGTGAAGATCTGAGTATGTCGTTTTTGACCTTATCTGGAACATCCTTTCTGAAAATTTGAAAATTCTTAAAAAATTCGTCCAAAATCTTGATGTCTCCAATCTCTTGTTTTGTACGTTTTTTCCACGTGTCTTGACATCCAATGTATCCCTGCAAAGTTTGGTGAAGATCTGAGTATGTAGTTTTTGACCTTATATGGAACCTCCTTTCTGAAAATTTGAAAATTCTTAAAAAATTCGTCCAAAATCTTGATGTCTCCAATCTCTTGTTTTGTACGTTTTTTCCACGTGTCTTGACATCCAATGTATCCCTCCAAAGTTTGGTGAAGATCTGAGTATGTAGTTTTTGACCTTATATGGAACCTCATATCTGAAAATTTGAAAATTCTTAAAAAATTCGACCAAAATCTTGATGTCTCCAATCCTATGTTTTGTATGTTTTTTCCACGTGTCTTGACATCCAATGTATCCATGCAAAGTTTGGTGAAGATCTGAGTATGTAGTTTTTGACCTTATATGGGACCTCCTATCTGAAAATTTGAAAATTCTTAAAAAATTCGTCCAAAATCTTGATGTCTCCAATCTCTTGTTTTGTACGTTTTTTCCACGTGTCTTGACATCCAATGTATCCCTGCAAAGTTTGGTGAAGATCTGAGTATGTAGTTTTTGACCTTATCTGGAACCTCCCATCTGAAAACTTGAAAATTCCTAAAAAATCCGTCCAAAATCTTGATGACCTCAATCTCTTGTTTTGTACGTTTTTTCCACGTGTCTTGACATCCAATGTATCCCTGCAAAGTTTGGTGAAGATCTGAGTATGTAGTTTTTGACCTTATATGGAACCTCCCATCTGAAAATTTGAAAATTCCTAAAAAATCTGTCTAAAATCTTGATGTCCCCAATCCTATGTCTTGTATGTTTTTTCCACGTGTCTTGACATCCAATGTATCCATGCAAAGTTTGGTGAAGATCTGAGTATGTAGTTTTTGACCTTATATGGAACCTCATATCTGAAAATTTGAAAATTCTTAAAAAATTCGACCAAAATCTTGATGTCTCCAATCCTATGTCTTGTATGTTTTTTCCACGTTTCTTGACATCCAATGTATCCATGCAAAATTTGGTGAAGATCTGAGTATGTAGTTTTTGACCTTATATGGAACCTCCTATCTGAAAATTTGAAAATTCTTAAAAAATTCGTCCAAAATCTTGATGTCTCCAATCTCTTGTTTTGTACGTTTTTTCCACGTGTCTTGACATCCAATGTATCCCTGCAAAGTTTGGTGAAGATCTGAGTATGTAGTTTTTGACCTTATATGGAACCTCCCATCTGAAAATTTGAAAATTCCTAAAAAATCTGTCTAAAATCTTGATGTCCCCAATCCTATGTCTTGTATGTTTTTTCCACGTGTCTTGACATCCAATGTATCCCTGCAAAGTTTGGTGAAGATCTGAGTATGTAGTTTTTGACCTTATATGGAACCTCATATCTGAAAATTTGAAAATTCTTAAAAAATTCGACCAAAATCTTGATGTCTCCAATCCTATGTTTTGTATGTTTTTTCCACGTTTCTTGACATCCAATGTATCCCTGCAAAGTTTGGTGAAGATCTGAGTATGTAGTTTTTGACCTTATATGGAACCTCCCATCTGAAAATTTGAAAATTCCTAAAAAATCTGTCTAAAATCTTGATGTCCCCAATCCTATGTCTTGTATGTTTTTTCCACGTGTCTTGACATCCAATGTATCCCTGCAATGTTTGGTGAAGATCTGAGTATGTAGTTTTTGAACTTATATGGAACCTCCTATCTGAAAATTTGAAAATTCTTAAAAAATTTGACCAAAATCTTGATGTCCCCAATCCTATGTTTTGTATGTTTTTTTCCACGTGTCTTGACATCCAATGTATCCCTGCAAAGTTTGGTGAAGATCTGAGTATGTAGTTTTTGACCTTATATGGAACCTCCTTTCTGAAAATTTGAAAATTCTTAAAAAATTCGTCCAAAATCTTGATGTCTCCACTCTCTTGTTTTGTACGTTTTTTCCACGTGTCTTGACATGCAAAGTATCCCTGCAACGTTTGGTGAAGATCTGAGTATGTCGTTTTTGACCTTATCTGGAACCTCCCATCTGAAAATTTGAAAATTCTTAAAAAATTCGTCCAAAATCTTGATGTCTCCAATCTCTTGTTTTGTACGTTTTTTCCACGTGTCTTGACATCCAATGTATCCCTGCAAAGTTTGGTGAAGATCTGAGTATGTAGTTTTTGACCTTATCTGGAACCTCATTTCTGAAAATTTGAAAATTCCTCAAAAATTCGTCCAAAATCTTGATGTCTCCAATCTCTTGTTTTGTACGTTTTTTCCACGTGTCTTGACATCCAATGTATCCCTGCAAAGTTTGGTGAAGATCTGAGTATGTAGTTTTTGACCTTATCTGGAACCTCCTATCTGAAAATTTAAAAATTCTTAAAAAATTCGTCCAAAATCTTGATGTCTCCAATCTCTTGTTTTGTACGTTTTTTCCACGTGTCTTGACATCCAATGTATCCCCGCATAGTTTGGTGAAGATCTGAGTATGTAGTTTTTGACCTTATATGGAACCTCCTATCTGAAAATTTGAAAATTCTTAAAAAATTCGACCAAAATCTTGATGTCCCCAATTCTATGTTTTGTATGTTTTTTCCACGTGTCTTGACATCCAATGTATCCATGCAAAGTTTGGTGAAGATCTGAGTATATCGTTTTTGATCTCATCTGGAACCTCCCATCTGAAAATTTGAAAATTCTTAAAGAATTCGTCGAAAATCTTGATGTCTCCAATCTCTTGTTTTGTACGTTTTTTCCACGTGTCTTGACATCCAATGTTCCCTGCAATGTTTGGTGAAGATCTGAGTATGTAGTTTTTGACCTCATATGGAACCTCCTATCTGAAAATTTGAAAATTCTTAAAAAATTTGACCAAAATCTTGATGTCCCCAATCCTATGTTTTGTATGTTTTTCCCACGTGTCTTGACATCCAATGTATCCCTGCAAAGTTTGGTGAAGATCTGAGTATGTAGTTTTTGACCTTATATGGAACCTCCTATCTGAAAATTTGAAAATTCTTAAAAAATTCGTCCAAAATCTTGATGACCCCAATCTCTTGTTTTGTACGTTTTTTCCACGTGTCTTGACATCCAATGTATCCCTGCAAAGTTTGGTGAAGATCTGAGTATGTAGTTTTTGACCTTATATGGAACCTCCTATCTGAAAATTTGAAAATTCTTAAAAAATTCGTCCAAAATCTTGATGACCCCAATCTCTTGTTTTGTACGTTTTTTCCACGTGTCTTGACATCCAATGTATTCCTGCAAAGTTTGGTGAAGATCTGAGTATGTAGTTTTTGACCTTATATGGAACCTCCTTTCTGAAAATTTGAAAATTCTTAAAAAATTCGTCCATAATCTTGATGTCTCCAATCTCTTGTTTTGTACGTTTTTTCCACGTGTCTTGACATCCAATGTATCCATGCAAAGTTTGGTGAAGATCTGAGTATGTCGTTTTTGACCTTATCTGGAACCTCCCATCTGAAAATTTGAAAATTCTTAAAAAATTCGTCGAAAATCTTGATGTCTCCAATCTCTTGTTTTGTACGTTTTTTCCACGTGTCTTGACATGCAAATTATCCCTGCAACGTTTAGTGAAGATCTGAGTTTGTAGTTTTTGACCTTATCTGGAACCTCATTTCTGAAAATTTGAAAATTCTTAAAAAATTCGTCCAAAATCTTGATGTCTCCAATCTCTTGTTTTGTACGTTTTTTCCACGTGTCTTGACATCAAATGTATCCCTGCAAAGTTTGGTGAAGATCTGAGTATGTAGTTTTTGTCCTTATCTGGAACCTCCCATCTGAAAATTTGAAAATTCATAAAAAATCCGTCCAAAATCTTGATGACCCCAATATCTTGTTTGGTACGTTTTTTCCACGTGTCTTGACATCCAATGTATCCCTGCAATGTTTGGTGAAGATCTGAGTATGTAGTTTTTGAACTTATATGGAACCTCCTATCTGAAAATTTGAAAATTCTTAAAAAATTTGACCAAAATCTTGATGTCCCCAATCCTATGTTTTGTATGTTTTTTCCACGTGTCTTGACATCCAATGTATCCCTGCAAAGTTTGGTGAAGATCTGAGTATGTAGTTTTTGACCTTATATGGAACCTCCTTTCTGAAAATTTGAAAATTCTTAAAAAATTCGTCCAAAATCTTGATGTCTCCACTCTCTTGTTTTGTACGTTTTTTCCACGTGTCTTGACATCCAAAGTATCCCTGCAACGTTTGGTGAAGATCTGAGTATGTCGTTTTTGACCTTATCTGGAACCTCCCATCTGAAAATTTGAAAATTCTTAAAAAATTCGTCGAAAATCTTGATGTCTCCAATCTCTTGTTTTGTACGTTTTTTCCACGTGTCTTGACATGTAAAGTATCCCTGCAACGTTTGGTGAAGATCTGAGTATGTAGTTTTTGACCTTATCTGGAACCTCCTATCTGAAAATTTGAAAATTCTTCAAAAATTCGTCCAAAATCTTGATGTCTCCAATCTCTTGTTTTGTACGTTTTTCCACGTGTCTTGACATCCAATGTATCCCTGCAAAGTTTGGTGAAGATCTGAGTATGCAGTTTTTGACCTTATCTGGAACCTCCCATCTGAAAATTTGAAAATTTTTAAAAAATTCGTCCAAAATCTTGATGTCTCCAATCTCTTGTTTTGTACGATTTTTCCACGTGTCTTGACCTCCAATGTATCCCTGCAATGTTTGGTGAAGATCTGAGTATGTAGTTTTTGACCTTATATGGAACCTCCTATCTGAAAATTTGAAAATTCTTAAAAAATTTGACCAAAATCTTGATGTCCCCAATCCTATGTTTTGTATGTTTTTTCCACGTGTCTTGACATCCAATGTATCCCTGCAAAGTTTGGTGAAGATCTGAGTATGTAGTTTTTGACCTTATCTGGAACATCCTTTCTGAAAATTTGAAAATTCTTAAGAAATTCGTCCAAAATCTTGATGTCTCCAATCTCTTGTTTTGTACGTTTTTTCCACGTTACTTGACATCCAATGTATCCCTGCAAAGTTTGGTGAAGATCTGAGTATGTAGTTTTTGACCTTATATGGAACCTCATATCTGAAAATTTGAAAATTCTTAAAAAATTCGACCAAAATCTTGATGTCTCCAATCCTATGTTTTGTATGTTTTTTCCACGTTTCTTGACATCCAATGTATCCATGCAAAATTTGGTGAAGATCTGAGTATGTAGTTTTTGACCTTATATGGAACCTCCTATCTGAAAATTTGAAAATTCTTAAAAAATTCGTCCAAAATCTTGATGTCTCCAATCTCTTGTTTTGTACGTTTTTTCCACGTGTCTTGACATCCAATGTATCCCTGCAAAGTTTGGTGAAGATCTGAGTATGTAGTTTTTGACCTTATATGGAACCTCCCATCTGAAAATTTGAAAATTCCTAAAAAATCTGTCTAAAATCTTGATGTCCCCAATCCTATGTCTTGTATGTTTTTTCCACGTGTCTTGACATCCAATGTATCCCTGCAATGTTTGGTGAAGATCTGAGTATGTAGTTTTTGAACTTATATGGAACCTCCTATCTGAAAATTTGAAAATTCTTAAAAAATTTGACCAAAATCTTGATGTCCCCAATCCTATGTTTTGTATGTTTTTTTCCACGTGTCTTGACATCCAATGTATCCCTGCAAAGTTTGGTGAAGATCTGAGTATGTAGTTTTTGACCTTATATGGAACCTCCTTTCTGAAAATTTGAAAATTCTTAAAAAATTCGTCCAAAATCTTGATGTCTCCACTCTCTTGTTTTGTACGTTTTTTCCACATGTCTTGACATGCAAAGTATCCCTGCAACGTTTGGTGAAGATCTGAGTATGTCGTTTTTGACCTTATCTGGAACCTCCCATCTGAAAATTTGAAAATTCTTAAAAAATTCGTCCAAAATCTTGATGTCTCCAATCTCTTGTTTTGTACGTTTTTTCCACGTGTCTTGACATCCAATGTATCCCTGCAAAGTTTGGTGAAGATCTGAGTATGTAGTTTTTGACCTTATCTGGAACCTCATTTCTGAAAATTTGAAAATTCCTCAAAAATTCGTCCAAAATCTTGATGTCTCCAATCTCTTGTTTTGTACGTTTTTTCCACGTGTCTTGACATCCAATGTATCCCTGCAAAGTTTGGTGAAGATCTGAGTATGTAGTTTTTGTCCTTATCTGGAACCTCCCATCTGAAAATTTGAAAATTCATAAAAAATCCGTCCAAAATCTTGATGACCCCAATATCTTGTTTGGTACGTTTTTTCCACGTGTCTTGACATCCAATGTATCCCTGCAATGTTTGGTGAAGATCTGAGTATGTAGTTTTTGAACTTATATGGAACCTCCTATCTGAAAATTTGAAAATTCTTAAAAAATTTGACCAAAATCTTGATGTCCCCAATCCTATGTTTTGTATGTTTTTTCCACGTGTCTTGACATCCAATGTATCCCTGCAAAGTTTGGTGAAGATCTGAGTATGTAGTTTTTGACCTTATATGGAACCTCCTTTCTGAAAATTTGAAAATTCTTAAAAAATTCGTCCAAAATCTTGATGTCTCCACTCTCTTGTTTTGTACGTTTTTTCCACGTGTCTTGACATCCAAAGTATCCCTGCAACGTTTGGTGAAGATCTGAGTATGTCGTTTTTGACCTTATCTGGAACCTCCCATCTGAAAATTTGAAAATTCTTAAAAAATTCGTCGAAAATCTTGATGTCTCCAATCTCTTGTTTTGTACGTTTTTTCCACGTGTCTTGACATGTAAAGTATCCCTGCAACGTTTGGTGAAGATCTGAGTATGTAGTTTTTGACCTTATCTGGAACCTCCTATCTGAAAATTTGAAAATTCTTCAAAAATTCGTCCAAAATCTTGATGTCTCCAATCTCTTGTTTTGTACGTTTTTCCACGTGTCTTGACATCCAATGTATCCCTGCAAAGTTTGGTGAAGATCTGAGTATGCAGTTTTTGACCTTATCTGGAACCTCCCATCTGAAAATTTGAAAATTTTTAAAAAATTCGTCCAAAATCTTGATGTCTCCAATCTCTTGTTTTGTACGATTTTTCCACGTGTCTTGACCTCCAATGTATCCCTGCAATGTTTGGTGAAGATCTGAGTATGTAGTTTTTGACCTTATATGGAACCTCCTATCTGAAAATTTGAAAATTCTTAAAAAATTTGACCAAAATCTTGATGTCCCCAATCCTATGTTTTGTATGTTTTTTCCACGTGTCTTGACATCCAATGTATCCCTGCAAAGTTTGGTGAAGATCTGAGTATGTAGTTTTTGACCTTATCTGGAACATCCTTTCTGAAAATTTGAAAATTCTTAAAAAATTCGTCCAAAATCTTGATGTCTCCAATCTCTTGTTTTGTACGTTTTTTCCACGTTACTTGACATCCAATGTATCCCTGCAAAGTTTGGTGAAGATCTGAGTATGTAGTTTTTGACCTTATATGGAACCTCATATCTGAAAATTTGAAAATTCTTAAAAAATTCGACCAAAATCTTGATGTCTCCAATCCTATGTTTTGTATGTTTTTTCCACGTTTCTTGACATCCAATGTATCCATGCAAAATTTGGTGAAGATCTGAGTATGTAGTTTTTGACCTTATATGGAACCTCCTATCTGAAAATTTGAAAATTCTTAAAAAATTCGTCCAAAATCTTGATGTCTCCAATCTCTTGTTTTGTACGTTTTTTCCACGTGTCTTGACATCCAATGTATCCCTGCAAAGTTTGGTGAAGATCTGAGTATGTAGTTTTTGACCTTATATGGAACCTCCCATCTGAAAATTTGAAAATTCCTAAAAAATCTGTCTAAAATCTTGATGTCCCCAATCCTATGTCTTGTATGTTTTTTCCACGTGTCTTGACATCCAATGTATCCCTGCAATGTTTGGTGAAGATCTGAGTATGTAGTTTTTGAACTTATATGGAACCTCCTATCTGAAAATTTGAAAATTCTTAAAAAATTTGACCAAAATCTTGATGTCCCCAATCCTATGTTTTGTATGTTTTTTTCCACGTGTCTTGACATCCAATGTATCCCTGCAAAGTTTGGTGAAGATCTGAGTATGTAGTTTTTGACCTTATATGGAACCTCCTTTCTGAAAATTTGAAAATTCTTAAAAAATTCGTCCAAAATCTTGATGTCTCCACTCTCTTGTTTTGTACGTTTTTTCCACATGTCTTGACATGCAAAGTATCCCTGCAACGTTTGGTGAAGATCTGAGTATGTCGTTTTTGACCTTATCTGGAACCTCCCATCTGAAAATTTGAAAATTCTTAAAAAATTCGTCCAAAATCTTGATGTCTCCAATCTCTTGTTTTGTACGTTTTTTCCACGTGTCTTGACATCCAATGTATCCCTGCAAAGTTTGGTGAAGATCTGAGTATGTAGTTTTTGACCTTATCTGGAACCTCATTTCTGAAAATTTGAAAATTCCTCAAAAATTCGTCCAAAATCTTGATGTCTCCAATCTCTTGTTTTGTACGTTTTTTCCACGTGTCTTGACATCCAATGTATCCCTGCAAAGTTTGGTGAAGATCTGAGTATGTAGTTTTTGACCTTATCTGGAACCTCCTATCTGAAAATTTAAAAATTCTTAAAAAATTCGTCCAAAATCTTGATGTCTCCAATCTCTTGTTTTGTACGTTTTTTCCACGTGTCTTGACATCCAATGTATCCCCGCATAGTTTGGTGAAGATCTGAGTATGTAGTTTTTGACCTTATATGGAACCTCCTATCTGAAAATTTGAAAATTCTTAAAAAATTCGACCAAAATCTTGATGTCCCCAATTCTATGTTTTGTATGTTTTTTCCACGTGTCTTGACATCCAATGTATCCATGCAAAGTTTGGTGAAGATCTGAGTATATCGTTTTTGATCTCATCTGGAACCTCCCATCTGAAAATTTGAAAATTCTTAAAGAATTCGTCGAAAATCTTGATGTCTCCAATCTCTTGTTTTGTACGTTTTTTCCACGTGTCTTGACATCCAATGTTCCCTGCAATGTTTGGTGAAGATCTGAGTATGTAGTTTTTGACCTCATATGGAACCTCCTATCTGAAAATTTGAAAATTCTTAAAAAATTTGACCAAAATCTTGATGTCCCCAATCCTATGTTTTGTATGTTTTTCCCACGTGTCTTGACATCCAATGTATCCCTGCAAAGTTTGGTGAAGATCTGAGTATGTAGTTTTTGACCTTATATGGAACCTCCTATCTGAAAATTTGAAAATTCTTAAAAAATTCGTCCAAAATCTTGATGACCCCAATCTCTTGTTTTGTACGTTTTTTCCACGTGTCTTGACATCCAATGTATCCCTGCAAAGTTTGGTGAAGATCTGAGTATGTAGTTTTTGACCTTATATGGAACCTCCTATCTGAAAATTTGAAAATTCTTAAAAAATTCGTCCAAAATCTTGATGACCCCAATCTCTTGTTTTGTACGTTTTTTCCACGTGTCTTGACATCCAATGTATTCCTGCAAAGTTTGGTGAAGATCTGAGTATGTAGTTTTTGACCTTATATGGAACCTCCTTTCTGAAAATTTGAAAATTCTTAAAAAATTCGTCCATAATCTTGATGTCTCCAATCTCTTGTTTTGTACGTTTTTTCCACGTGTCTTGACATCCAATGTATCCATGCAAAGTTTGGTGAAGATCTGAGTATGTCGTTTTTGACCTTATCTGGAACCTCCCATCTGAAAATTTGAAAATTCTTAAAAAATTCGTCGAAAATCTTGATGTCTCCAATCTCTTGTTTTGTACGTTTTTTCCACGTGTCTTGACATGCAAATTATCCCTGCAACGTTTGGTGAAGATCTGAGTTTGTAGTTTTTGACCTTATCTGGAACCTCCTATCTGAAAATTTGAAAATTCTTAAAAAATTCGTCCAAAATCTTGATGTCTCCAATCTCTTGTTTTGTACGTTTTTTCCACGTGTCTTGACATCCAATGTATCCCTGCAAAGTTTGGTGAAGATCTGAGTATGTAGTTTTTGTCCTTATCTGGAACCTCCCATCTGAAAATTTGAAAATTCATAAAAAATCCGTCCAAAATCTTGATGACCCCAATATCTTGTTTGGTACGTTTTTTCCACGTGTCTTGACATCCAATGTATCCCTGCAATGTTTGGTGAAGATCTGAGTATGTAGTTTTTGAACTTATATGGAACCTCCTATCTGAAAATTTGAAAATTCTTAAAAAATTTGACCAAAATCTTGATGTCCCCAATCCTATGTTTTGTATGTTTTTTCCACGTGTCTTGACATCCAATGTATCCCTGCAAAGTTTGGTGAAGATCTGAGTATGTAGTTTTTGACCTTATATGGAACCTCCTTTCTGAAAATTTGAAAATTCTTAAAAAATTCGTCCAAAATCTTGATGTCTCCACTCTCTTGTTTTGTACGTTTTTTCCACGTGTCTTGACATGCAAAGTATCCCTGCAACGTTTGGTGAAGATCTGAGTATGTCGTTTTTGACCTTATCTGGAACCTCCCATCTGAAAATTTGAAAATTCTTAAAAAATTCGTCGAAAATCTTGATGTCTCCAATCTCTTGTTTTGTACGTTTTTTCCACGTGTCTTGACATGCAAAGTATCCCTGCAACGATTGGTGAAGATCTGAGTATGTAGTTTTTGACCTTATCTGGAACCTCCTATCTGAAAATTTGAAAATTCTTCAAAAATTCGTCCAAAATCTTGATGTCTCCAATCTCTTGTTTTGTACGTTTTTCCACGTGTCTTGACATCCAATGTATCCCTGCAAAGTTTGGTGAAGATCTGAGTATGTAGTTTTTGACCTTATCTGGAACCTCCCATCTGAAAATTTGAAAATTTTTAAAAAATTCCTCCAAAATCTTGATGTCTCCAATCTCTTGTTTTGTACGATTTTTCCACGTGTCTTGACCTCCAATGTATCCCTGCAATGTTTGGTGAAGATCTGAGTATGTAGTTTTTGACCTTATATGGAACCTCCTATCTGAAAATTTGAAAATTCTTAAAAAATTTGACCAAAATTTTGATGTCCCCAATCCTATGTTTTGTATGTTTTTTCCACGTGTCTTGACATCCAATGTATCCCTGCAAAGTTTGGTGAAGATCTGAGTATGTAGTTTTTGACCTTATCTGGAACATCCTTTCTGAAAATTTGAAAATTCTTAAAAAATTCGTCCAAAATCTTGATGTCTCCAATCTCTTGTTTTGTACGTTTTTTCCACGTTACTTGACATCCAATGTATCCCTGCAAAGTTTGGTGAAGATCTGAGTATGTAGTTTTTGACCTTATATGGAACCTCCTTTCTGAAAATTTGAAAATTCTTAAAAAATTCGTCCAAAATCTTGATGTCTCCAATCTCTTGTTTTGTACGTTTTTTCCACGTTACTTGACATCCAATGTATCCCTGCAAAGTTTGGTGAAGATCTGAGTATGTAGTTTTTGACCTTATATGGAACCTCATATCTGAAAATTTGAAAATTCTTAAAAAATTCGACCAAAATCTTGATGTCTCCAATCCTATGTTTTGTATGTTTTTTCCACGTGTCTTGACATCCAATGTATCCATGCAAAGTTTGGTGAAGATCTGAGTATGTAGTTTTTGACCTTATATGGAACCTCCTATCTGAAAATTTGAAAATTCTTAAAAAATTCGTCCAAAATCTTGATGTCTCCAATCTCTTGTTTTGTACGTTTTTTCCACGTGTCTTGACATCCAATGTATCCCTGCAAAGTTTGGTGAAGATCTGAGTATGTAGTTTTTGACCTTATCTGGAACCTCCCATCTGAAAATTTGAAAATTCCTAAAAAATCCGTCCAAAATCTTGATGACCTCAATCTCTTGTTTTGTACGTTTTTCCACGTGTCTTGACATCCAATGTATCCCTGCAAAGTTTGGTGAAGATCTGAGTATGTAGTTTTTGACCTTATATGGAACCTCCCATCTGAAAATTTGAAAATTCCTAAAAAATCTATCTAAAATCTTGATGTCCCCAATCCTATGTCTTGTATGTTTTTTCCACGTGTCTTGACATCCAATGTATCCATGCAAAGTTTGGTGAAGATCTGAGTATGTAGTTTTTGACCTTATATGGAACCTCATATCTGAAAATTTGAAAATTCTTAAAAAATTCGACCAAAATCTTGATGTCTCCAATCCTATGTTTTGTATGTTTTTTCCACGTTTCTTGACATCCAATGTATCCATGCAAAGTTTGGTGAAGATCTGAGTATGTAGTTTTTGACCTTATATGGAACCTCCTATCTGAAAATTTGAGAATTCTTGAAAAATTCGTCCAAAATCTTGATGTCTCCAATCTCTTGTATTGTACGTTTTTTCCACGTGTCTTGACATCCAATGTATCCCTGCAAAGTTTGGTGAAGATCTGAGTATGTAGTTTTTGACCTTATCTGGAACCTCCCATCTGAAAATTTGAAAATTCCTAAAAAATCCGTCCAAAATCTTGATGACCTCAATCTCTTGTTTTGTACGTTTTTTCCACGTGTCTTGACATCCAATGTATCCCTGCAATGTTTGGTGAAGATCTGAGTATGTAGTTTTTGACCTTATATGGAACCTCTTATCTGAAAATTTGAAAATTCTTAAAAATATTTGACCAAAATCTTGATGTCCCCAATCCTATGTTTTGTATGTTTTTTCCACGTGTCTTGACATCCAATGTATCCATGCAAAGTTTGGTGAAGATCTGAGTATGTAGTTTTTGACCTTATCTGGAACCTCCCATCTGAAAATTTGAAAATTTTTAAAAAATTCGTCCAAAATCTTGATGTCTCCAATCTCTTGTTTTATACGTTTTTTCCACGTGTCTTGACCTCCAATGTATCCCTGCAATGTTTGGTGAAGATCTGAGTATGTAGTTTTTGACCTTATATGGAACCTCCTATCTGAAAATTTGAAAATTCTTAAAAAATTTGACCAAAATCTTGATGTCCCCAATCCTATGTTTTGTATGTTTTTTCCACGTGTCTTGACATCCAATGTATCCGTGCAAAGTTTGGTGAAGATCTGAGTATGTCGTTTTTGACCTTATCTGGAACATCCTTCCTGAAAATTTGAAAATTCTTAAAAAATTCGTCCAAAATCTTGATGTCTCCAATCTCTTGTTTTGTACGTTTTTTCCACGTGTCTTGACATCCAATGTATCCCTGCAAAGTTTGGTGAAGATCTGAGTATGTAGTTTTTGACCTTATATGGAACCTCCTTTCTGAAAATTTGAAAATTCTTAAAAAATTCGTCCAAAATCTTGATGTCTCCAATCTCTTGTTTTGTACGTTTTTTCCACGTGTCTTGACATCCAATGTATCCCTCCAAAGTTTGGTGAAGATCTGAGTATGTAGTTTTTGACCTTATATGGAACCTCATATCTGAAAATTTGAAAATTCTTAAAAAATTCGACCAAAATCTTGATGTCTCCAATCCTATGTTTTGTATGTTTTTTCCACGTGTCTTGACATCCAATGTATCCATGCAAAGTTTGGTGAAGATCTGAGTATGTAGTTTTTGACCTTATATGGAACCTCCTATCTGAAAATTTGAAAATTCTTAAAAAATTGGTCCAAAATCTTGATGTCTCCAATCTCTTGTTTTGTACGTTTTTTCCACGTGTCTTGACATCCAATGTATCCCTGCAAAGTTTGGTGAAGATCTGAGTATGTAGTTTTTGACCTTATCTGGAACCTCCCATCTGAAAACTTGAAAATTCCTAAAAAATCCGTCCAAAATCTTGATGACCTCAATCTCTTGTTTTGTACGTTTTTTCCACGTGTCTTGACATCCAATGTATCCCTGCAAAGTTTGATGAAGATCTGAGTATGTAGTTTTTGACCTTATATGGAACCTCCCATCTGAAAATTTGAAAATTCCTAAAAAATCTGTCTAAAATCTTGATGTCCCCAATCCTATGTCTTGTATGTTTTTTCCACGTGTCTTGACATCCAATGTATCCCTGCAATGTTTGGTGAAGATCTGAGTATGTAGTTTTTGAACTTATATGGAACCTCCTATCTGAAAATTTGAAAATTCTTAAAAAATTTGACCAAAATCTTGATGTCCCCAATCCTATGTTTTGTATGTTTTTTCCACGTGTCTTGACATCCAATGTATCCCTGCAAAGTTTGGTGAAGATCTGAGTATGTAGTTTTTGACCTTATATGGAACCTCCTTTCTGAAAATTTGAAAATTCTTAAAAAATTCGTCCAAAATCTTGATGTCTCCACTCTCTTGTTTTGTACGTTTTTTCCACGTGTCTTGACATGCAAAGTATCCCTGCAACGTTTGGTGAAGATCTGAGTATGTCGTTTTTGACCTTATCTGGAACCTCCCATCTGAAAATTTGAAAATTCTTAAAAAATTCGTCCAAAATCTTGATGTCTCCAATCTCTTGTTTTGTACGTTTTTTCCACGTGTCTTGACATCCAATGTATCCCTGCAAAGTTTGGTGAAGATCTGAGTATGTAGTTTTTGACCTTATCTGGAACCTCATTTCTGAAAATTTGAAAATTCCTCAAAAATTCGTCCAAAATCTTGATGTCTCCAATCTCTTGTTTTGTACGTTTTTCCCACGTGTCTTGACATCCAATGTATCCCTGCAAAGTTTGGTGAAGATCTGAGTATGTAGTTTTTGACCTTATCTGGAACCTCCTATCTGAAAATTTAAAAATTCTTAAAAAATTCGTCCAAAATCTTGATGTCTCCAATCTCTTGTTTTGTACGTTTTTTCCACGTGTCTTGACATCCAATGTATCCCCGCATAGTTTGGTGAAGATCTGAGTATGTAGTTTTTGACCTTATATGGAACCTCCTATCTGAAAATTTGAAAATTCTTAAAAAATTCGACCAAAATCTTGATGTCCCCAATTCTATGTTTTGTATGTTTTTTCCACGTGTCTTGACATCCAATGTATCCATGCAAAGTTTGGTGAAGATCTGAGTATATCGTTTTTGATCTCATCTGGAACCTCCCATCTGAAAATTTGAAAATTCTTAAAGAATTCGTCGAAAATCTTGATGTCTCCAATCTCTTGTTTTGTACGTTTTTTCCACGTGTCTTGACATCCAATGTTCCATGCAATGTTTGGTGAAGATCTGAGTATGTAGTTTTTGACCTCATATGGAACCTCCTATCTGAAAATTTGAAAATTCTTAAAAAATTTGACCAAAATCTTGATGTCCCCAATCCTATGTTTTGTATGTTTTTCCCACGTGTCTTGACATCCAATGTATCCCTGCAAAGTTTGGTGAAGATCTGAGTATGTAGTTTTTGACCTTATATGGAACCTCCTATCTGAAAATTTGAAAATTCTTAAAAAATTCGTCCAAAATCTTGATGACCCCAATCTCTTGTTTTGTACGTTTTTTCCACGTGTCTTGACATCCAATGTATTCCTGCAAAGTTTGGTGAAGATCTGAGTATGTAGTTTTTGACCTTATATGGAACCTCCTTTCTGAAAATTTGAAAATTCTTAAAAAATTCGTCCATAATCTTGATGTCTCCAATCTCTTGTTTTGTACGTTTTTTCCACGTGTCTTGACATCCAATGTATCCATGCAAAGTTTGGTGAAGATCTGAGTATGTCGTTTTTGACCTTATCTGGAACCTCCCACCTGAAAATTTGAAAATTCTTAAAAAATTCGTCGAAAATCTTGATGTCTCCAATCTCTTGTTTTGTACGTTTTTTCCACGTGTCTTGACATGCAAATTATCCCTGCAACGTTTGGTGAAGATCTGAGTTTGTAGTTTTTGACCTTATCTGGAACCTCCTATCTGAAAATTTGAAAATTCTTCAAAAATTCGTCCAAAATCTTGATGTCTCCAATCTCTTGTTTTGTACGTTTTTTCCACGTGTCTTGACATCCAATGTATCCCTGCAATGTTTGGTGAAGATCTGAGTATGTAGTTTTTGACCTTATATGGAACCTCCTATCTGAAAATTTGAAAATTCTTAAAAAATTCGTCCAAAATCTTGATGTCTCCAATCTCTTGTTTTGTACGTTTTTTCCACGTGTCTTGACATCCAATGTATCCCTGCAAAGTTTGGTGAAGATCTGAGTATGTAGTTCTTGTCCTTATCTGGAACCTCCCATCTGAAAATTTGAAAATTCATAAAAAATCCGTCCAAAATCTTGATGACCCCAATATCTTGTTTTGTACGTTTTTTCCACGTGTCTTGACATCCAATGTATCCCTGCAAAGTTTGGTGAAGATCTGAGTATGTAGTTTTTGACCTTATCTGGAACCTCGCATCTGAAAATTTGAAAATTCCTAAAAAATCCGTCCAAAATCTTGATGACCTCAATCTCTTGTTTTGTACGTTTTTCCACGTGTCTTGACATCCAATGTATCCCTGCAAAGTTTGGTGAAGATCTGAGTATGTAGTTTTTGACCTTATATGGAACCTCCCATCTAAAAATTTGAAAATTCCTAAAAAATCTGTCTAAAATCTTGATGTCCCCAATCCTATGTCTTGTATGTTTTTTCCACGTGTCTTGACATCCAATGTATCCCTGCAAAGTTTGGTGAAGATCTGAGTATGTAGTTTTTGACCTTATATGGAACCTCATATCTGAAAATTTGAAAATTCTTAAAAAATTCGACCAAAATCTTGATGTCTCCAATCCTATGTTTTGTATGTTTTTTCCACGTTTCTTGACATCCAATGTATCCATGCAAATTTATGTGAAGATCTGAGTATGTAGTTTTTGACCTTATATGGAACCTCCTATCTGAAAATTTGAGAATTCTTGAAAAATTCGTCCAAAATCTTGATGTCTCCAATCTCTTGTATTGTACGTTTTTTCCACGTGTCTTGACATCCAATGTATCCCTGCAAAGTTTGGTGAAGATCTGAGTATGTAGTTTTTGACCTTATCTGGAACCTCCCATCTGAAAATTTGAAAATTCCTAAAAAATCCGTCCAAAATCTTGATGACCTCAATCTCTTGTTTTGTACGTTTTTTCCACGTGTCTTGACATCCAATGTATCCCTGCAATGTTTGGTGAAGATCTGAGTATGTAGTTTTTGACCTTATATGGAACCTCTTATCTGAAAATTTGAAAATTCTTAAAAATATTTGACCAAAATCTTGATGTCCCCAATCCTATGTTTTGTATGTTTTTTCCACGTGTCTTGACATCCAATGTATTTCTGCAAAGTTTGGTGAAGATCTGAGTATGTCGTTTTTGACCTTATCTGGAACATCCTTTCTGAAAATTTGAAAATTCTTAAAAAATTCGTCCAAAATCTTGATGTCTCCAATCTCTTGTTTTGTACGTTTTTTCCACGTGTCTTGACATCCAATGTATCCCTGCAAAGTTTGGTGAAGATCTGAGTATGTAGTTTTTGACCTTATATGGAACCTCCCATCTGAAAATTTGAAAATTCTTAAAAAATTCGACCAAAATCTTGATGTCTCCAATCCTATGTTTTGTATGTTTTTCCACGTGTCTTGACATCCAATGTATCCATGCAAAGTTTGGTGAAGATCTGAGTATGTAGTTTTTGACCTTATCTGGAACCTCCCATCTGAAAATTTGAAAATTTTTAAAAAATTCTTCCAAAATCTTGATGTCTCCAATCTCTTGTTTTATACGTTTTTTCCACGTGTCTTGACCTCCAATGTATCCCTGCAATGTTTGGTGAAGATCTGAGTATGTAGTTTTTGACCTTATATGGAACCTCCTATCTGAAAATTTGAAAATTCTTAAAAAATTTGACCAAAATCTTGATGTCCCCAATCCTATGTTTTGTATGTTTTTTCCACGTGTCTTGACATCCAATGTATCCGTGCAAAGTTTGGTGAAGATCTGAGTATGTCGTTTTTGACCTTATCTGGAACATCCTTTCTGAAAATTTGAAAATTCTTAAAAAATTCGTCCAAAATCTTGATGTCTCCAATCTCTTGTTTTGTACGTTTTTTCCACGTGTCTTGACATCCAATGTATCCCTGCAAAGTTTGGTGAAGATCTGAGTATGTAGTTTTTGACCTTATATGGAACCTCCTTTCTGAAAATTTGAAAATTCTTAAAAAAATCGTCCAAAATCTTGATGTCTCCAATCTCTTGTTTTGTACGTTTTTTCCACGTGTCTTGACATCCAATGTATCCCTCCAAAGTTTGGTGAAGATCTGAGTATGTAGTTTTTGACCTTATATGGAACCTCCCATCTGAAAATTTGAAAATTCCTAAAAAATCCGTCTAAAATCTTGATGTCCCCAATCCTATGTCTTGTATGTTTTTTCCACGTGTCTTGACATCCAATGTATCCCTGCAAAGTTTGGTGAAGATCTGAGTATGTAGTTTTTGACCTTATATGGAACCTCATATCTGAAAATTTGAAAATTCTTAAAAAATTCGACCAAAATCTTGATGTCTCCAATCCTATGTTTTGTATGTTTTTTCCACGTGTCTTGACATCCAATGTATCCATGCAAAGTTTGGTGCAGATCTGAGTATGTAGTTTTTGACCTTATATGGAACCTCCTATCTGAAAATTTGAAAATTCTTAAAAAATTCGTCCAAAATCTTGATGTCTCCAATCTCTTGTTTTGTACGTTTTTTCCACGTGTCTTGACATCCAATGTATCCCTGCAAAGTTTGGTGAAGATCTGAGTATGTAGTTTTTGACCTTATCTGGAACCTCCCATCTGAAAATTTGAAAATTCCTAAAAAATCCGTCCAAAATCTTGATGACCTCAATCTCTTGTTTTGTACGTTTTTTCCACGTGTCTTGACATCCAATGTATCCCTGCAAAGTTTGGTGAAGATCTGAGTATGTAGTTTTTGACCTTATCTGGAACCTCCTATCTGAAAATTTGAAAATTGTTAAAAAATTCGTCCAAAATCTTGATGTCTCCAATCTCTTGTTTTGTACGTTTTTCCCACGTGTCTTGACATCCAATGTATCCCTGCAAAGTTTGGTGAAGATCTGAGTATGTAGTTTTTGACCTTATCTGGAACCTCCTATCTGAAAATTTGAAAATTCCTAAAAAATCCGTCCAAAATCTTGATGACCTCAATCTCTTGTTTTGTACGTTTTTTCCACGTGTCTTGACATGCAATGTATCCCTGCAAAGTTTGGTGAAGATCTGAGTATGTAGTTTTTGACCTTATCTGGAACCTCCTTTCTGAAAATTAGAAAATTCCTAAAAAATCCGTCCAAAATCTTGATGTCCCCAATCCTATGTTTTGTATGTTTTTTCCACGTGTCTTGACATCCAATGTATCCATGCAAAGTTTGGTGAAGATCTGAGTATGTAGTTTTTGACCTTATATGGAACCTCCTTTCTGAAAATTTGAAAATTCTTAAAAAATTCGTCCAAAATCTTGATGTCTCCAATCTCTTGTTTTGTACGTTTTTTCCACGTGTCTTGACATCCAATGTATCCCTGCAAAGTTTGGTGAAGATCTGAGTATGTAGTTTTTGACCTTATATGGAACCTCCCATCTGAAAATTTGAAAATTCCTAAAAAATCTGTCTAAAATCTTGATGTCCCCAATCCTATGTCTTGTATGTTTTTTCCACGTGTCTTGACATCCAATGTATCCCTGCAATGTTTGGTGAAGATCTGAGTATGTAGTTTTTGAACTTATATGGAACCTCCTATCTGAAAATTTGAAAATTCTTAAAAAATTTGACCAAAATCTTGATGTCCCCAATCCTATGTTTTGTATGTTTTTTTCCACGTGTCTTGACATCCAATGTATCCCTGCAAAGTTTGGTGAAGATCTGAGTATGTAGTTTTTGACCTTATATGGAACCTCCTTTCTGAAAATTTGAAAATTCTTAAAAAATTTGTCCAAAATCTTGATGTCTCCACTCTCTTGTTTTGTACGTTTTTTCCACATGTCTTGACATGCAAAGTATCCCTGCAACGTTTGGTGAAGATCTGAGTATGTCGTTTTTGACCTTATCTGGAACCTCCCATCTGAAAATTTGAAAATTCTTAAAAAATTCGTCCAAAATCTTGATGTCTCCAATCTCTTGTTTTGTACGTTTTTTCCACGTGTCTTGACATCCAATGTATCCCTGCAAAGTTTGGTGAAGATCTGAGTATGTAGTTTTTGACCTTATCTGGAACCTCATTTCTGAAAATTTGAAAATTCCTCAAAAATTCGTCCAAAATCTTGATGTCTCCAATCTCTTGTTTTGTACGTTTTTTCCACGTGTCTTGACATCCAATGTATCCCTGCAAAGTTTGGTGAAGATCTGAGTATGTAGTTTTTGACCTTATCTGGAACCTCCTATCTGAAAATTTAAAAATTCTTAAAAAATTCGTCCAAAATCTTGATGTCTCCAATCTCTTGTTTTGTACGTTTTTTCCACGTGTCTTGACATCCAATGTATCCCCGCATAGTTTGGTGAAGATCTGAGTATGTAGTTTTTGACCTTATATGGAACCTCCTATCTGAAAATTTGAAAATTCTTAAAAAATTCGACCAAAATCTTGATGTCCCCAATTCTATGTTTTGTATGTTTTTTCCACGTGTCTTGACATCCAATGTATCCATGCAAAGTTTGGTGAAGATCTGAGTATATCGTTTTTGATCTCATCTGGAACCTCCCATCTGAAAATTTGAAAATTCTTAAAGAATTCGTCGAAAATCTTGATGTCTCCAATCTCTTGTTTTGTACGTTTTTTCCACGTGTCTTGACATCCAATGTTCCCTGCAATGTTTGGTGAAGATCTGAGTATGTAGTTTTTGACCTCATATGGAACCTCCTATCTGAAAATTTGAAAATTCTTAAAAAATTTGACCAAAATCTTGATGTCCCCAATCCTATGTTTTGTATGTTTTTCCCACGTGTCTTGACATCCAATGTATCCCTGCAAAGATTGGTGAAGATCTGAGTATGTAGTTTTTGACCTTATATGGAACCTCCTATCTGAAAATTTGAAAATTCTTAAAAAATTCGTCCAAAATCTTGATGACCCCAATCTCTTGTTTTGTACGTTTTTTCCACGTGTCTTGACATCCAATGTATCCCTGCAAAGTTTGGTGAAGATCTGAGTATGTAGTTTTTGACCTTATATGGAACCTCCTATCTGAAAATTTGAAAATTCTTAAAAAATTCGTCCAAAATCTTGATGACCCCAATCTCTTGTTTTGTACGTTTTTTCCACGTGTCTTGACATCCAATGTATTCATGCAAAGTTTGGTGAAGATCTGAGTATGTAGTTTTTGACCTTATATGGAACCTCCTTTCTGAAAATTTGAAAATTCTTAAAAAATTCGTCCATAATCTTGATGTCTCCAATCTCTTGTTTTGTACGTTTTTTCCACGTGTCTTGACATCCAATGTATCCATGCAAAGTTTGGTGAAGATCTGAGTATGTCGTTTTTGACCTTATCTGGAACCTCCCATCTGAAAATTTGAAAATTCTTAAAAAATTCGTCGAAAATCTTGATGTCTCCAATCTCTTGTTTTGTACGTTTTTTCCACGTGTCTTGACATGCAAATTATCCCTGCAACGTTTGGTGAAGATCTGAGTTTGTAGTTTTTGACCTTATCTGGAACCTCCTATCTGAAAATTTGAAAATTCTTAAAAAATTCGTCCAAAATCTTGATGTCTCCAATCTCTTGTTTTGTACGTTTTTTCCACGTGTCTTGACATCCAATGTATCCCTGCAAAGTTTGGTGAAGATCTGAGTATGTAGTTTTTGTCCTTATCTGGAACCTCCCATCTGAAAATTTGAAAATTCATAAAAAATCCGTCCAAAATCTTGATGACCCCAATATCTTGTTTGGTACGTTTTTTCCACGTGTCTTGACATCCAATGTATCCCTGCAATGTTTGGTGAAGATCTGAGTATGTAGTTTTTGAACTTATATGGAACCTCCTATCTGAAAATTTGAAAATTCTTAAAAAATTTGACCAAAATCTTGATGTCCCCAATCCTATGTTTTGTATGTTTTTTCCACGTGTCTTGACATCCAATGTATCCCTGCAAAGTTTGGTGAAGATCTGAGTATGTAGTTTTTGACCTTATATGGAACCTCCTTTCTGAAAATTTGAAAATTCTTAAAAAATTCGTCCAAAATCTTGATGTCTCCACTCTCTTGTTTTGTACGTTTTTTCCACGTGTCTTGACATGCAAAGTATCCCTGCAACGTTTGGTGAAGATCTGAGTATGTCGTTTTTGACCTTATCTGGAACCTCCCATCTGAAAATTTGAAAATTCTTAAAAAATTCGTCGAAAATCTTGATGTCTCCAATCTCTTGTTTTGTACGTTTTTTCCACGTGTCTTGACATGCAAAGTATCCCTGAAACTTTTGGTGAAGATCTGAGTATGTAGTTTTTGACCTTATATGGAACCTCCTATCTGAAAATTTGAAAATTCTTCAAAAATTCGTCCAAAATCTTGATGTCTCCAATCTCTTGTTTTGTACGTTTTTCCACGTGTCTTGACATCCAATGTATCCCTGCAAAGTTTGGTGAAGATCTGAGTATGTAGTTTTTGACCTTATCTGGAACCTCCCATCTGAAAATTTGAAAATTTTTAAAAAATTCCTCCAAAATCTTGATGTCTCCAATCTCTTGTTTTGTACGATTTTTCCACGTGTCTTGACCTCCAATGTATCCCTGCAATGTTTGGTGAAGATCTGAGTATGTAGTTTTTGACCTTATATGGAACCTCCTATCTGAAAATTTGAAAATTCTTAAAAAATTTGACCAAAATCTTGATGTCCCCAATCCTATGTTTTGTATGTTTTTTCCACGTGTCTTGACATCCAATGTATCCCTGCAAAGTTTGGTGAAGATCTGAGTATGTAGTTTTTGACCTTATCTGGAACATCCTTTCTGAAAATTTGAAAATTCTTAAAAAATTCGTCCAAAATCTTGATGTCTCCAATCTCTTGTTTTGTACGTTTTTTCCACGTTACTTGACATCCAATGTATCCCTGCAAAGTTTGGTGAAGATCTGAGTATGTAGTTTTTGACCTTATATGGAACCTCCTTTCTGAAAATTTGAAAATTCTTAAAAAATTCGTCCAAAATCTTGATGTCTCCAATCTCTTGTTTTGTACGTTTTTTCCACGTTACTTGACATCCAATGTATCCCTGCAAAGTTTGGTGAAGATCTGAGTATGTAGTTTTTGACCTTATATGGAACCTCATATCTGAAAATTTGAAAATTCTTAAAAAATTCGACCAAAATCTTGATGTCTCCAATCCTATGTTTTGTATGTTTTTTCCACGTGTCTTGACATCCAATGTATCCATGCAAAGTTTGGTGAAGATCTGAGTATGTAGTTTTTGACCTTATATGGAACCTCCTATCTGAAAATTTGAAAATTCTTAAAAAATTCGTCCAAAATCTTGATGTCTCCAATCTCTTGTTTTGTACGTTTTTTCCACGTGTCTTGACATCCAATGTATCCCTGCAAAGTTTGGTGAAGATCTGAGTATGTAGTTTTTGTCCTTATCTGGAACCTCCCATCTGAAAATTTGAAAATTCATAAAAAATCCGTCCAAAATCTTGATGACCCCAATATCTTGTTTTGTACGTTTTTTCCACGTGTCTTGACATCCAATGTATCCCTGCAATGTTTGGTGAAGATCTGAGTATGTAGTTTTTGAACTTATATGGAACCTCCTATCTGAAAATTTGAAAATTCTTAAAAAATTTACCAAAATCTTGATGTCTCCAATCCTATGTTTTGTATGTTTTTTCCACGTTTCTTGACATCCAATGTATCCATGCAAATTTATGTGAAGATCTGAGTATGTAGTTTTTGACCTTATATGGAACCTCCTATCTGAAAATTTGAGAATTCTTGAAAAATTCGTCCAAAATCTTGATGTCTCCAATCTCTTGTATTGTACGTTTTTTCCACGTGTCTTGACATCCAATGTATCCCTGCAAAGTTTGGTGAAGATCTGAGTATGTAGTTTTTGACCTTATCTGGAACCTCCCATCTGAAAATTTGAAAATTCCTAAAAAATCCGTCCAAAATCTTGATGACCTCAATCTCTTGTTTTGTACGTTTTTTCCACGTGTCTTGACATCCAATGTATCCCTGCAATGTTTGGTGAAGATCTGAGTATGTAGTTTTTGACCTTATATGGAACCTCTTATCTGAAAATTTGAAAATTCTTAAAAATATTTGACCAAAATCTTGATGTCCCCAATCCTATGTTTTGTATGTTTTTTCCACGTGTCTTGACATCCAATGTATTTCTGCAAAGTTTGGTGAAGATCTGAGTATGTCGTTTTTGACCTTATCTGGAACATCCTTTCTGAAAATTTGAAAATTCTTAAAAAATTCGTCCAAAATCTTGATGTCTCCAATCTCTTGTTTTGTACGTTTTTTCCACGTGTCTTGACATCCAATGTATCCCTGCAAAGTTTGGTGAAGATCTGAGTATGTAGTTTTTGACCTTATATGGAACCTCCCATCTGAAAATTTGAAAATTCTTAAAAAATTCGACCAAAATCTTGATGTCTCCAATCCTATGTTTTGTATGTTTTTCCACGTGTCTTGACATCCAATGTATCCATGCAAAGTTTGGTGAAGATCTGAGTATGTAGTTTTTGACCTTATCTGGAACCTCCCATCTGAAAATTTGAAAATTTTTAAAAAATTCTTCCAAAATCTTGATGTCTCCAATCTCTTGTTTTATACGTTTTTTCCACGTGTCTTGACCTCCAATGTATCCCTGCAATGTTTGGTGAAGATCTGAGTATGTAGTTTTTGACCTTATATGGAACCTCCTTTCTGAAAATTTGAAAATTCTTAAAAAATTTGACCAAAATCTTGATGTCCCCAATCCTATGTTTTGTATGTTTTTTCCACGTGTCTTGACATCCAATGTATCCGTGCAAAGTTTGGTGAAGATCTGAGTATGTCGTTTTTGACCTTATCTGGAACATCCTTTCTGAAAATTTGAAAATTCTTAAAAAATTCGTCCAAAATCTTGATGTCTCCAATCTCTTGTTTTGTACGTTTTTTCCACGTGTCTTGACATCCAATGTATCCCTGCAAAGTTTGGTGAAGATCTGAGTATGTAGTTTTTGACCTTATATGGAACCTCCTTTCTGAAAATTTGAAAATTCTTAAAAAAATCGTCCAAAATCTTGATGTCTCCAATCTCTTGTTTTGTACGTTTTTTCCACGTGTCTTGACATCCAATGTATCCCTCCAAAGTTTGGTGAAGATCTGAGTATGTAGTTTTTGACCTTATATGGAACCTCTAATCTGAAAATTTGAAAATTCCTAAAAAATCCGTCTAAAATCTTGATGTCCCCAATCCTATGTCTTGTATGTTTTTTCCACGTGTCTTGACATCCAATGTATCCCTGCAAAGTTTGGTGAAGATCTGAGTATGTAGTTTTTGACCTTATATGGAACCTCATATCTGAAAATTTGAAAATTCTTAAAAAATTCGACCAAAATCTTGATGTCTCCAATCCTATGTTTTGTATGTTTTTTCCACGTGTCTTGACATCCAATGTATCCATGCAAAGTTTGGTGCAGATCTGAGTATGTAGTTTTTGACCTTATATGGAACCTCCTATCTGAAAATTTGAAAATTCTTAAAAAATTCGTCCAAAATCTTGATGTCTCCAATCTCTTGTTTTGTACGTTTTTTCCACGTGTCTTGACATCCAATGTATCCCTGCAAAGTTTGGTGAAGATCTGAGTATGTAGTTTTTGACCTTATCTGGAACCTCCCATCTGAAAATTTGAAAATTCCTAAAAAATCCGTCCAAAATCTTGATGACCTCAATCTCTTGTTTTGTACGTTTTTTCCACGTGTCTTGACATCCAATGTATCCCTGCAAAGTTTGGTGAAGATCTGAGTATGTAGTTTTTGACCTTATCTGGAACCTCCTATCTGAAAATTTGAAAATTGTTAAAAAATTCGTCCAAAATCTTGATGTCTCCAATCTCTTGTTTTGTACGTTTTTCCCACGTGTCTTGACATCCAATGTATCCCTGCAAAGTTTGGTGAAGATCTGAGTATGTAGTTTTTGACCTTATCTGGAACCTCCTATCTGAAAATTTGAAAATTCCTAAAAAATCCGTCCAAAATCTTGATGACCTCAATCTCTTGTTTTGTACGTTTTTTCCACGTGTCTTGACATGCAATGTATCCCTGCAAAGTTTGGTGAAGATCTGAGTATGTAGTTTTTGACCTTATCTGGAACCTCCTTTCTGAAAATTTGAAAATTCCTAAAAAATCCGTCCAAAATCTTGATGTCCCCAATCCTATGTTTTGTATGTTTTTTCCACGTGTCTTGACATCCAATGTATCCATGCAAAGTTTGGTGAAGATCTGAGTATGTAGTTTTTGACCTTATATGGAACCTCCTTTCTGAAAATTTGAAAATTCTTAAAAAATTCGTCCAAAATCTTGATGTCTCCGATCTCTTGTTTTGTACGTTTTTTCCACGTGTCTTGACATCCAATGTATCCCTGCAAAGTTTGGTGAAGATCTGAGTATGTAGTTTTTGACCTTATATGGAACCTCCCATCTGAAAATTTGAAAATTCCTAAAAAATCTGTCTAAAATCTTGATGTCCCCAATCCTATGTCTTGTATGTTTTTTCCACGTGTCTTGACATCCAATGTATCCCTGCAATGTTTGGTGAAGATCTGAGTATGTAGTTTTTGAACTTATATGGAACCTCCTATCTGAAAATTTGAAAATTCTTAAAAAATTTGACCAAAATCTTGATGTCCCCAATCCTATGTTTTGTATGTTTTTTTCCACGTGTCTTGACATCCAATGTATCCCTGCAAAGTTTGGTGAAGATCTGAGTATGTAGTTTTTGACCTTATATGGAACCTCCTTTCTGAAAATTTGAAAATTCTTAAAAAATTCGTCCAAAATCTTGATGTCTCCACTCTCTTGTTTTGTACGTTTTTTCCACATGTCTTGACATGCAAAGTATCCCTGCAACGTTTGGTGAAGATCTGAGTATGTCGTTTTTGACCTTATCTGGAACCTCCCATCTGAAAATTTGAAAATTCTTAAAAAATTCGTCCAAAATCTTGATGTCTCCAATCTCTTGTTTTGTACGTTTTTTCCACGTGTCTTGACATCCAATGTATCCCTGCAAAGTTTGGTGAAGATCTGAGTATGTAGTTTTTGACCTTATCTGGAACCTCATTTCTGAAAATTTGAAAATTCCTCAAAAATTCGTCCAAAATCTTGATGTCTCCAATCTCTTGTTTTGTACGTTTTTTCCACGTGTCTTGACATCCAATGTATCCCTGCAAAGTTTGGTGAAGATCTGAGTATGTAGTTTTTGACCTTATCTGGAACCTCCTATCTGAAAATTTAAAAATTCTTAAAAAATTCGTCCAAAATCTTGATGTCTCCAATCTCTTGTTTTGTACGTTTTTTCCACGTGTCTTGACATCCAATGTATCCCCGCATAGTTTGGTGAAGATCTGAGTATGTAGTTTTTGACCTTATATGGAACCTCCTATCTGAAAATTTGAAAATTCTTAAAAAATTCGACCAAAATCTTGATGTCCCCAATTCTATGTTTTGTATGTTTTTTCCACGTGTCTTGACATCCAATGTATCCATGCAAAGTTTGGTGAAGATCTGAGTATATCGTTTTTGATCTCATCTGGAACCTCCCATCTGAAAATTTGAAAATTCTTAAAGAATTCGTCGAAAATCTTGATGTCTCCAATCTCTTGTTTTGTACGTTTTTTCCACGTGTCTTGACATCCAATGTTCCCTGCAATGTTTGGTGAAGATCTGAGTATGTAGTTTTTGACCTCATATGGAACCTCCTATCTGAAAATTTGACCAAAATCTTGATGTCCCCAATCCTATGTTTTGTATGTTTTTCCCACGTGTCTTGACATCCAATGTATCCCTGCAAAGTTTGGTGAAGATCTGAGTATGTAGTTTTTGACCTTATATGGAACCTCCTATCTGAAAATTTGAAAATTCTTAAAAAATTCGTCCAAAATCTTGATGACCCCAATCTCTTGTTTTGTACGTTTTTTCCACGTGTCTTGACATCCAATGTATCCCTGCAAAGTTTGGTGAAGATCTGAGTATGTAGTTTTTGACCTTATATGGAACCTCCTATCTGAAAATTTGAAAATTCTTAAAAAATTCGTCCAAAATCTTGATGACCCCAATCTCTTGTTTTGTACGTTTTTTCCACGTGTCTTGACATCCAATGTATTCCTGCAAAGTTTGGTGAAGATCTGAGTATGTAGTTTTTGACCTTATATGGAACCTCCTTTCTGAAAATTTGAAAATTCTTAAAAAATTCGTCCATAATCTTGATGTCTCCAATCTCTTGTTTTGTACGTTTTTTCCACGTGTCTTGACATCCAATGTATCCATGCAAAGTTTGGTGAAGATCTGAGTATGTCGTTTTTGACCTTATCTGGAACCTCCCATCTGAAAATTTGAAAATTCTTAAAAAATTCGTCGAAAATCTTGATGTCTCCAATCTCTTGTTTTGTACGTTTTTTCCACGTGTCTTGACATGCAAATTATCCCTGCAACGTTTGGTGAAGATCTGAGTTTGTAGTTTTTGACCTTATCTGGAACCTCCTATCTGAAAATTTGAAAATTCTTAAAAAATTCGTCCAAAATCTTGATGTCTCCAATCTCTTGTTTTGTACGTTTTTTCCACGTGTCTTGACATCCAATGTATCCCTGCAAAGTTTGGTGAAGATCTGAGTATGTAGTTTTTGTCCTTATCTGGAACCTCCCATCTGAAAATTTGAAAATTCATAAAAAATCCGTCCAAAATCTTGATGACCCCAATATCTTGTTTGGTACGTTTTTTCCACGTGTCTTGACATCCAATGTATCCCTGCAATGTTTGGTGAAGATCTGAGTATGTAGTTTTTGAACTTATAGGGAACCTCCTATCTGAAAATTTGAAAATTCTTAAAAAATTTGACCAAAATCTTGATGTCCCCAATCCTATGTTTTGTATGTTTTTTCCACGTGTCTTGACATCCAATGTATCCCTGCAAAGTTTGGTGAAGATCTGAGTATGTAGTTTTTGACCTTATATGGAACCTCCTTTCTGAAAATTTGAAAATTCTTAAAAAATTCGTCCAAAATCTTGATGTCTCCACTCTCTTGTTTTGTACGTTTTTTCCACGTGTCTTGACATGCAAAGTATCCCTGCAACGTTTGGTGAAGATCTGAGTATGTCGTTTTTGACCTTATCTGGAACCTCCCATCTGAAAATTTGAAAATTCTTAAAAAATTCGTCGAAAATCTTGATGTCTCCAATCTCTTGTTTTGTACGTTTTTTCCACGTGTCTTGACATGCAAAGTATCCCTGCAACGTTTGGTGAAGATCTGAGTATGTAGTTTTTGACCTTATCTGGAACCTCCTATCTGAAAATTTGAAAATTCTTCAAAAATTCGTCCAAAATCTTGATGTCTCCAATCTCTTGTTTTGTACGTTTTTCCACGTGTCTTGACATCCAATGTATCCCTGCAAAGTTTGGTGAAGATCTGAGTATGTAGTTTTTGACCTTATCTGGAACCTCCCATCTGAAAATTTGAAAATTTTTAAAAAATTCCTCCAAAATCTTGATGTCTCCAATCTCTTGTTTTGTACGATTTTTCCACGTGTCTTGACCTCCAATGTATCCCTGCAATGTTTGGTGAAGATCTGAGTATGTAGTTTTTGACCTTATATGGAACCTCCTATCTGAAAATTTGAAAATTCTTAAAAAATTTGACCAAAATCTTGATGTCCCCAATCCTATGTTTTGTATGTTTTTTCCACGTGTCTTGACATCCAATGTATCCCTGCAAAGTTTGGTGAAGATCTGAGTATGTAGTTTTTGACCTTATCTGGAACATCCTTTCTGAAAATTTGAAAATTCTTAAAAAATTCGTCCAAAATCTTGATGTCTCCAATCTCTTGTTTTGTACGTTTTTTCCACGTTACTTGACATCCAATGTATCCCTGCAAAGTTTGGTGAAGATCTGAGTATGTAGTTTTTGACCTTATATGGAACCTCCTTTCTGAAAATTTGAAAATTCTTAAAAAATTCGTCCAAAATCTTGATGTCTCCAATCTCTTGTTTTGTACGTTTTTTCCATGTTACTTGACATCCAATGTATCCCTGCAAAGTTTGGTGAAGATCTGAGTATGTAGTTTTTGACCTTATATGGAACCTCATATCTGAAAATTTGAAAATTCTTAAAAAATTCGACCAAAATCTTGATGTCTCCAATCCTATGTTTTGTATGTTTTTTCCACGTGTCTTGACATCCAATGTATCCATGCAAAGTTTGGTGAAGATCTGAGTATGTAGTTTTTGACCTTATATGGAACCTCCTATCTGAAAATTTGAAAATTCTTAAAAAATTCGTCCAAAATCTTGATGTCTCCAATCTCTTGTTTTGTACGTTTTTTCCACGTGTCTTGACATCCAATGTATCCCTGCAAAGTTTGGTGAAGATCTGAGTATGTAGTTTTTGACCTTATCTGGAACCTCCCATCTGAAAATTTGAAAATTCCTAAAAAATCCGTCCAAAATCTTGATGACCTCAATCTCTTGTTTTGTACGTTTTTCCACGTGTCTTGACATCCAATGTATCCCTGCAAAGTTTGGTGAAGATCTGAGTATGTAGTTTTTGAACTTATCTGGAACCTCCTATCTGAAAATTTGAAAATTCCTAAAAAATCCGTCCAAAATCTTGATGACCTCAATCTCTTGTTTTGTACGTTTTTTCCACGTGTCTTGACATGCAATGTATCCCTGCAAAGTTTGGTGAAGATCTGAGTATGTAGTTTTTGACCTTATCTGGAACCTCCTTTCTGAAAATTTGAAAATTCCTAAAAAATCCGTCCAAAATCTTGATGTCCCCAATCCTATGTTTTGTATGTTTTTTCCACGTGTCTTGACATCCAATGTATCCATGCAAAGTTTGGTGAAGATCTGAGTATGTAGTTTTTGACATTATATGGAACCTCCTTTCTGAAAATTTGAAAATTCTTAAAAAATTCGTCCAAAATCTTGATGTCTCCAATCTCTTGTTTTGTACGTTTTTTCCACGTGTCTTGACATCCAATGTATCCCTGCAAAGTTTGGTGAAGATCTGAGTATGTAGTTTTTGACCTTATATGGAACCTCCCATCTGAAAATTTGAAAATTCCTAAAAAATCTGTCTAAAATCTTGATGTCCCCAATCCTATGTCTTGTATGTTTTTTCCACGTGTCTTGACATCCAATGTATCCCTGCAATGTTTGGTGAAGATCTGAGTATGTAGTTTTTGAACTTATATGGAACCTCCTATCTGAAAATTTGAAAATTCTTAAAAAATTTGACCAAAATCTTGATGTCCCCAATCCTATGTTTTGTATGTTTTTTTCCACGTGTCTTGACATCCAATGTATCCCTGCAAAGTTTGGTGAAGATCTGAGTATGTAGTTTTTGACCTTATATGGAACCTCCTTTCTGAAAATTTGAAAATTCTTAAAAAATTCGTCCAAAATCTTGATGTCTCCACTCTCTTGTTTTGTACGTTTTTTCCACATGTCTTGACATGCAAAGTATCCCTGCAACGTTTGGTGAAGATCTGAGTATGTCGTTTTTGACCTTATCTGGAACCTCCCATCTGAAAATTTGAAAATTCTTAAAAAATTCGTCCAAAATCTTGATGTCTCCAATCTCTTGTTTTGTACGTTTTTTCCACGTGTCTTGACATCCAATGTATCCCTGCAAAGTTTGGTGAAGATCTGAGTATGTAGTTTTTGACCTTATCTGGAACCTCATTTCTGAAAATTTGAAAATTCCTCAAAAATTCGTCCAAAATCTTGATGTCTCCAATCTCTTGTTTTGTACGTTTTTTCCACGTGTCTTGACATCCAATGTATCCCTGCAAAGTTTGGTGAAGATCTGAGTATGTAGTTTTTGACCTTATCTGGAACCTCCTATCTGAAAATTTAAAAATTCTTAAAAAATTCGTCCAAAATCTTGATGTCTCCAATCTCTTGTTTTGTACGTTTTTTCCACGTGTCTTGACATCCAATGTATCCCCGCATAGTTTGGTGAAGATCTGAGTATGTAGTTTTTGACCTTATATGGAACCTCCTATCTGAAAATTTGAAAATTCTTAAAAAATTCGACCAAAATCTTGATGTCCCCAATTCTATGTTTTGTATGTTTTTTCCACGTGTCTTGACATCCAATGTATCCATGCAAAGTTTGGTGAAGATCTGAGTATATCGTTTTTGATCTCATCTGGAACCTCCCATCTGAAAATTTGAAAATTCTTAAAGAATTCGTCGAAAATCTTGATGTCTCCAATCTCTTGTTTTGTACGTTTTTTCCACGTGTCTTGACATCCAATGTTCCCTGCAATGTTTGGTGAAGATCTGAGTATGTAGTTTTTGACCTCATATGGAACCTCCTATCTGAAAATTTGACCAAAATCTTGATGTCCCCAATCCTATGTTTTGTATGTTTTTCCCACGTGTCTTGACATCCAATGTATCCCTGCAAAGTTTGGTGAAGATCTGAGTATGTAGTTTTTGACCTTATATGGAACCTCCTATCTGAAAATTTGAAAATTCTTAAAAAATTCGTCCAAAATCTTGATGACCCCAATCTCTTGTTTTGTACGTTTTTTCCACGTGTCTTGACATCCAATGTATCCCTGCAAAGTTTGGTGAAGATCTGAGTATGTAGTTTTTGACCTTATATGGAACCTCCTATCTGAAAATTTGAAAATTCTTAAAAAATTCGTCCAAAATCTTGATGACCCCAATCTCTTGTTTTGTACGTTTTTTCCACGTGTCTTGACATCCAATGTATTCCTGCAAAGTTTGGTGAAGATCTGAGTATGTAGTTTTTGACCTTATATGGAACCTCCTTTCTGAAAATTTGAAAATTCTTAAAAAATTCGTCCATAATCTTGATGTCTCCAATCTCTTGTTTTGTACGTTTTTTCCACGTGTCTTGACATCCAATGTATCCATGCAAAGTTTGGTGAAGATCTGAGTATGTCGTTTTTGACCTTATCTGGAACCTCCCATCTGAAAATTTGAAAATTCTTAAAAAATTCGTCGAAAATCTTGATGTCTCCAATCTCTTGTTTTGTACGTTTTTTCCACGTGTCTTGACATGCAAATTATCCCTGCAACGTTTGGTGAAGATCTGAGTTTGTAGTTTTTGACCTTATCTGGAACCTCCTATCTGAAAATTTGAAAATTCTTAAAAAATTCGTCCAAAATCTTGATGTCTCCAATCTCTTGTTTTGTACGTTTTTTCCACGTGTCTTGACATCCAATGTATCCCTGCAAAGTTTGGTGAAGATCTGAGTATGTAGTTTTTGTCCTTATCTGGAACCTCCCATCTGAAAATTTGAAAATTCATAAAAAATCCGTCCAAAATCTTGATGACCCCAATATCTTGTTTGGTACGTTTTTTCCACGTGTCTTGACATCCAATGTATCCCTGCAATGTTTGGTGAAGATCTGAGTATGTAGTTTTTGAACTTATATGGAACCTCCTATCTGAAAATTTGAAAATTCTTAAAAAATTTGACCAAAATCTTGATGTCCCCAATCCTATGTTTTGTATGTTTTTTCCACGTGTCTTGACATCCAATGTATCCCTGCAATGTTTGGTGAAGATCTGAGTATGTAGTTTTTGAACTTATATGGAACCTCCTATCTGAAAATTTGAAAATTCTTAAAAAATTTGACCAAAATCTTGATGTCCCCAATCCTATGTTTTGTATGTTTTTTCCACGTGTCTTGACATCCAATGTATCCCTGCAATGTTTGGTGAAGATCTGAGTATGTAGTTTTTGACCTTATATGGAACCTCCTATCTGAAAATTTGAAAATTCTTAAAAAATTTGACCAAAATCTTGATGTTTCCAATCCTATGTTTTGTATGTTTTTTCCACGTGTCTTGACATCCAATGTATCCCTGCAAAGTTTGGTGAAGATCTGAGTATGTAGTTTTTGACCTTATCTGGAACATCCTTTCTGAAAATTTGAAAATTCTTAAAAAATTCGTCCAAAATCTTGATGTCTCCAATCTCTTGTTTTGTACGTTTTTTCCACGTTACTTGACATCCAATGTATCCCTGCAAAGTTTGGTGAAGATCTGAGTATGTAGTTTTTGACCTTATATGGAACCTCCTTTCTGAAAATTTGAAAATTCTTAAAAAATTCGTCCAAAATCTTGATGTCTCCAATCTCTTGTTTTGTACGTTTTTTCCACGTTACTTGACATCCAATGTATCCCTGCAAAGTTTGGTGAAGATCTGAGTATGTAGTTTTTGACCTTATATGGAACCTCATATCTGAAAATTTGAAAATTCTTAAAAAATTCGACCAAAATCTTGATGTCTCCAATCCTATGTTTTGTATGTTTTTTCCACGTGTCTTGACATCCAATGTATCCATGCAAAGTTTGGTGAAGATCTGAGTATGTAGTTTTTGACCTTATATGGAACCTCCTATCTGAAAATTTGAAAATTCTTAAAAAATTCGTCCAAAATCTTGATGTCTCCAATCTCTTGTTTTGTACGTTTTTTCCACGTGTCTTGACATCCAATGTATCCCTGCAAAGTTTGGTGAAGATCTGAGTATGTAGTTTTTGACCTTATCTGGAACCTCCCATCTGAAAATTTGAAAATTCCTAAAAAATCCGTCCAAAATCTTGATGACCTCAATCTCTTGTTTTGTACGTTTTTCCACGTGTCTTGACATCCAATGTATCCCTGCAAAGTTTGGTGAAGATCTGAGTATGTAGTTTTTGACCTTATATGGAACCTCCCATCTGAAAATTTGAAAATTCCTAAAAAATCTATCTAAAATCTTGATGTCCCCAATCCTATGTCTTGTATGTTTTTTCCACGTGTCTTGACATCCAATGTATCCATGCAAAGTTTGGTGAAGATCTGAGTATGTAGTTTTTGACCTTATATGGAACCTCATATCTGAAAATTTGAAAATTCTTAAAAAATTCGACCAAAATCTTGATGTCTCCAATCCTACGTTTTGTATGTTTTTTCCACGTTTCTTGACATCCAATGTATCCATGCAAAGTTTGGTGAAGATCTGAGTATGTAGTTTTTGACCTTATATTGAACCTCCTATCTGAAAATTTGAGAATTCTTGAAAAATTCGTCCAAAATCTTGATGTCTCCAATCTCTTGTATTGTACGTTTTTTCCACGTGTCTTGACATCCAATGTATCCCTGCAAAGTTTGGTGAAGATCTGAGTATGTAGTTTTTGACCTTATATGGAACCTCTTATCTGAAAATTTGAAAATTCTTAAAAATATTTGACCAAAATCTTGATGTCCCCAATCCTATGTTTTGTATGTTTTTTCCACGTGTCTTGACATCCAATGTATCCATGCAAAGTTTGGTGAAGATCTGAGTTTGTAGTTTTTGACCTTATCTGGAACCTCCCATCTGAAAATTTGAAAATTTTTAAAAAATTCGTCCAAAATCTTGATGTCTCCAATCTCTTGTTTTATACGTTTTTTCCACGTGTCTTGACCTCCAATGTATCCCTGCAATGTTTGGTGAAGATCTGAGTATGTAGTTTTTGACTTTATATGGAACCTCCTATCTGAAAATTTGAAAATTCTTAAAAAATTTGACCAAAATCTTGATGTCCCCAATCCTATGTTTTGTATGTTTTTTCCACGTGTCTTGACATCCAATGTATCCGTGCAAAGTTTGGTGAAGATCTGAGTATGTCGTTTTTGACCTTATCTGGAACATCCTTTCTGAAAATTTGAAAATTCTTAAAAAATTCGTCCAAAATCTTGATGTCTCCAATCTCTTGTTTTGTACGTTTTTTCCACGTGTCTTGACATCCAATGTATCCCTGCAAAGTTTGGTGAAGATCTGAGTATGTAGTTTTTGACCTTATATGGAACCTCCTTTCTGAAAATTTGAAAATTCTTAAAAAATTCGTCCAAAATCTTGATGTCTCCAATCTCTTGTTTTGTACGTTTTTTCCACGTGTCTTGACATCCAATGTATCCCTCCAAAGTTTGGTGAAGATCTGAGTATGTAGTTTTTGACCTTATATGGAACCTCATATCTGAAAATTTGAAAATTCTTAAAAAATTCGACCAAAATCTTGATGTCTCCAATCCTATGTTTTGTATGTTTTTTCCACGTGTCTTGACATCCAATGTATCCATGCAAAGTTTGGTGAAGATCTGAGTATGTAGTTTTTGACCTTATATGGAACCTCCTATCTGAAAATTTGAAAATTCTTAAAAAATTGGTCCAAAATCTTGATGTCTCCAATCTCTTGTTTTGTACGTTTTTTCCACGTGTCTTGACATCCAATGTATCCCTGCAAAGTTTGGTGAAGATCTGAGTATGTAGTTTTTGACCTTATCTGGAACCTCCCATCTGAAAACTTGAAAATTCCTAAAAAATCCGTCCAAAATCTTGATGACCTCAATCTCTTGTTTTGTACGTTTTTTCCACGTGTCTTGACATCCAATGTATCCCTGCAAAGTTTGATGAAGATCTGAGTATGTAGTTTTTGACCTTATATGGAACCTCCCATCTGAAAATTTGAAAATTCCTAAAAAATCTGTCTAAAATCTTGATGTCCCCAATCCTATGTCTTGTATGTTTTTTCCACGTGTCTTGACATCCAATGTATCCCTGCAATGTTTGGTGAAGATCTGAGTATGTAGTTTTTGAACTTATATGGAACCTCCTATCTGAAAATTTGAAAATTCTTAAAAAATTTGACCAAAATCTTGATGTCCCCAATCCTATGTTTTGTATGTTTTTTCCACGTGTCTTGACATCCAATGTATCCCTGCAAAGTTTGGTGAAGATCTGAGTATGTAGTTTTTGACCTTATATGGAACCTCCTTTCTGAAAATTTGAAAATTCTTAAAAAATTCGTCCAAAATCTTGATGTCTCCACTCTCTTGTTTTGTACGTTTTTTCCACGTGTCTTGACATGCAAAGTATCCCTGCAACGTTTGGTGAAGATCTGAGTATGTCGTTTTTGACCTTATCTGGAACCTCCCATCTGAAAATTTGAAAATTCTTAAAAAATTCGTCCAAAATCTTGATGTCTCCAATCTCTTGTTTTGTACGTTTTTTCCACGTGTCTTGACATCCAATGTATCCCTGCAAAGTTTGGTGAAGATCTGAGTATGTATTTTTGACCTTATCTGGAACCTCATTTCTGAAAATTTGAAAATTCCTCAAAAATTCGTCCAAAATCTTGATGTCTCCAATCTCTTGTTTTGTACGTTTTTTCCACGTGTCTTGACATCCAATGTATCCCTGCAAAGTTTGGTGAAGATCTGAGTATGTAGTTTTTGACCTTATCTGGAACCTCCTATCTGAAAATTTAAAAATTCTTAAAAAATTCGTCCAAAATCTTGATGTCTCCAATCTCTTGTTTTGTACGTTTTTTCCACGTGTCTTGACATCCAATGTATCCCCGCATAGTTTGGTGAAGATCTGAGTATGTAGTTTTTGACCTTATATGGAACCTCCTATCTGAAAATTTGAAAATTCTTAAAAAATTCGACCAAAATCTTGATGTCCCCAATTCTATGTTTTGTATGTTTTTTCCACGTGTCTTGACATCCAATGTATCCATGCAAAGTTTGGTGAAGATCTGAGTATATCGTTTTTGATCTCATCTGGAACCTCCCATCTGAAAATTTGAAAATTCTTAAAGAATTCGTCGAAAATCTTGATGTCTCCAATCTCTTGTTTTGTACGTTTTTTCCACGTGTCTTGACATCCAATGTTCCATGCAATGTTTGGTGAAGATCTGAGTATGTAGTTTTTGACCTCATATGGAACCTCCTATCTGAAAATTTGAAAATTCTTAAAAAATTTGACCAAAATCTTGATGTCCCCAATCCTATGTTTTGTATGTTTTTCCCACGTGTCTTGACATCCAATGTATCCCTGCAAAGTTTGGTGAAGATCTGAGTATGTAGTTTTTGACCTTATATGGAACCTCCTATCTGAAAATTTGAAAATTCTTAAAAAATTCGTCCAAAATCTTGATGACCCCAATCTCTTGTTTTGTACGTTTTTTCCACGTGTCTTGACATCCAATGTATTCCTGCAAAGTTTGGTGAAGATCTGAGTATGTAGTTTTTGACCTTATATGGAACCTCCTTTCTGAAAATTTGAAAATTCTTAAAAAATTCGTCCATAATCTTGATGTCTCCAATCTCTTGTTTTGTACGTTTTTTCCACGTGTCTTGACATCCAATGTATCCATGCAAAGTTTGGTGAAGATCTGAGTATGTCGTTTTTGACCTTATCTGGAACCTCCCACCTGAAAATTTGAAAATTCTTAAAAAATTCGTCCAAAATCTTGATGTCTCCAATCTCTTGTTTTGTACGTTTTTTCCACGTGTCTTGACATCCAATGTATCCCTGCAAAGTTTGGTGAAGATCTGAGTATGTAGTTTTTGACCTTATATGGAACCTCATATCTGAAAATTTGAAAATTCTTAAAAAATTCGACCAAAATCTTGATGTCTCCAATCCTATGTTTTGTATGTTTTTTCCACGTTTCTTGACATCCAATGTATCCATGCAAATTTATGTGAAGATCTGAGTATGTAGTTTTTGACCTTATATGGAACCTCCTATCTGAAAATTTGAGAATTCTTGAAAAATTCGTCCAAAATCTTGATGTCTCCAATCTCTTGTATTGTACGTTTTTTCCACGTGTCTTGACATCCAATGTATCCCTGCAAAGTTTGGTGAAGATCTGAGTATGTAGTTTTTGACCTTATCTGGAACCTCCCATCTGAAAATTTGAAAATTCCTAAAAAATCCGTCCAAAATCTTGATGACCTCAATCTCTTGTTTTGTACGTTTTTTCCACGTGTCTTGACATCCAATGTATCCCTGCAATGTTTGGTGAAGATCTGAGTATGTAGTTTTTGACCTTATATGGAACCTCTTATCTGAAAATTTGAAAATTCTTAAAAATATTTGACCAAAATCTTGATGTCCCCAATCCTATGTTTTGTATGTTTTTTCCACGTGTCTTGACATCCAATGTATTTCTGCAAAGTTTGGTGAAGATCTGAGTATGTCGTTTTTGACCTTATCTGGAACATCCTTTCTGAAAATTTGAAAATTCTTAAAAAATTCGTCCAAAATCTTGATGTCTCCAATCTCTTGTTTTGTACGTTTTTTCCACGTGTCTTGACATCCAATGTATCCCTGCAAAGTTTGGTGAAGATCTGAGTATGTAGTTTTTGACCTTATATGGAACCTCCCATCTGAAAATTTGAAAATTCTTAAAAAATTCGACCAAAATCTTGATGTCTCCAATCCTATGTTTTGTATGTTTTTCCACGTGTCTTGACATCCAATGTATCCATGCAAAGTTTGGTGAAGATCTGAGTATGTAGTTTTTGACCTTATCTGGAACCTCCCATCTGAAAATTTGAAAATTTTTAAAAAATTCTTCCAAAATCTTGATGTCTCCAATCTCTTGTTTTATACGTTTTTTCCACGTGTCTTGACCTCCAATGTATCCCTGCAATGTTTGGTGAAGATCTGAGTATGTAGTTTTTGACCTTATATGGAACCTCCTATCTGAAAATTTGAAAATTCTTAAAAAATTTGACCAAAATCTTGATGTCCCCAATCCTATGTTTTGTATGTTTTTTCCACGTGTCTTGACATCCAATGTATCCGTGCAAAGTTTGGTGAAGATCTGAGTATGTCGTTTTTGACCTTATCTGGAACATCCTTTCTGAAAATTTGAAAATTCTTAAAAAATTCGTCCAAAATCTTGATGTCTCCAATCTCTTGTTTTGTACGTTTTTTCCACGTGTCTTGACATCCAATGTATCCCTGCAAAGTTTGGTGAAGATCTGAGTATGTAGTTTTTGACCTTATATGGAACCTCCTTTCTGAAAATTTGAAAATTCTTAAAAAAATCGTCCAAAATCTTGATGTCTCCAATCTCTTGTTTTGTACGTTTTTTCCACGTGTCTTGACATCCAATGTATCCCTCCAAAGTTTGGTGAAGATCTGAGTATGTAGTTTTTGACCTTATATGGAACCTCCCATCTGAAAATTTGAAAATTCCTAAAAAATCCGTCTAAAATCTTGATGTCCCCAATCCTATGTCTTGTATGTTTTTTCCACGTGTCTTGACATCCAATGTATCCCTGCAAAGTTTGGTGAAGATCTGAGTATGTAGTTTTTGACCTTATATGGAACCTCATATCTGAAAATTTGAAAATTCTTAAAAAATTCGACCAAAATCTTGATGTCTCCAATCCTATGTTTTGTATGTTTTTTCCACGTGTCTTGACATCCAATGTATCCATGCAAAGTTTGGTGCAGATCTGAGTATGTAGTTTTTGACCTTATATGGAACCTCCTATCTGAAAATTTGAAAATTCTTAAAAAATTCGTCCAAAATCTTGATGTCTCCAATCTCTTGTTTTGTACGTTTTTTCCACGTGTCTTGACATCCAATGTATCCCTGCAAAGTTTGGTGAAGATCTGAGTATGTAGTTTTTGACCTTATCTGGAACCTCCCATCTGAAAATTTGAAAATTCCTAAAAAATCCGTCCAAAATCTTGATGACCTCAATCTCTTGTTTTGTACGTTTTTTCCACGTGTCTTGACATCCAATGTATCCCTGCAAAGTTTGGTGAAGATCTGAGTATGTAGTTTTTGACCTTATCTGGAACCTCCTATCTGAAAATTTGAAAATTGTTAAAAAATTCGTCCAAAATCTTGATGTCTCCAATCTCTTGTTTTGTACGTTTTTCCCACGTGTCTTGACATCCAATGTATCCCTGCAAAGTTTGGTGAAGATCTGAGTATGTAGTTTTTGACCTTATCTGGAACCTCCTATCTGAAAATTTGAAAATTCCTAAAAAATCCGTCCAAAATCTTGATGACCTCAATCTCTTGTTTTGTACGTTTTTTCCACGTGTCTTGACATGCAATGTATCCCTGCAAAGTTTGGTGAAGATCTGAGTATGTAGTTTTTGACCTTATCTGGAACCTCCTTTCTGAAAATTTGAAAATTCCTAAAAAATCCGTCCAAAATCTTGATGTCCCCAATCCTATGTTTTGTATGTTTTTTCCACGTGTCTTGACATCCAATGTATCCATGCAAAGTTTGGTGAAGATCTGAGTATGTAGTTTTTGACCTTATATGGAACCTCCTTTCTGAAAATTTGAAAATTCTTAAAAAATTCGTCCAAAATCTTGATGTCTCCAATCTCTTGTTTTGTACGTTTTTTCCACGTGTCTTGACATCCAATGTATCCCTCCAAAGTTTGGTGAAGATCTGAGTATGTAGTTTTTGACCTTATATGGAACCTCATATCTGAAAATTTGAAAATTCTTAAAAAATTCGACCAAAATCTTGATGTCTCCAATCCTATGTTTTGTATGTTTTTTCCACGTGTCTTGACATCCAATGTATCCATGCAAAGTTTGGTGAAGATCTGAGTATGTAGTTTTTGACCTTATATGGAACCTCCTATCTGAAAATTTGAAAATTCTTAAAAAATTGGTCCAAAATCTTGATGTCTCCAATCTCTTGTTTTGTACGTTTTTTCCACGTGTCTTGACATCCAATGTATCCCTGCAAAGTTTGGTGAAGATCTGAGTATGTAGTTTTTGACCTTATATGAAACCTCCTATCTGAAAATTTGAAAATTCTTAAAAAATTCGACCAAAATCTTGATGTCCCCAATTCTATGTTTTGTATGTTTTTTCCACGTGTCTTGACATCCAATGTATCCATGCAAAGTTTGGTGAAGATCTGAGTATATCGTTTTTGATCTCATCTGGAACCTCCCATCTGAAAATTTGAAAATTCTTAAAGAATTCGTCGAAAATCTTGATGTCTCCAATCTCTTGTTTTGTACGTTTTTTCCACGTGTCTTGACATCCAATGTTCCCTGCAATGTTTGGTGAAGATCTGAGTATGTAGTTTTTGACCTCATATTGAACCTCCTATCTGAAAATTTGAAAATTCTTAAAAAATTTGACCAAAATCTTGATGTCCCCAATCCTATGTTTTGTATGTTTTTCCCACGTGTCTTGACATCCAATGTATCCCTGCAAAGTTTGGTGAAGATCTGAGTATGTAGTTTTTGACCTTATCTGGAACCTCCTATCTGAAAATTTGAAAATTCTTAAAAAATTCGTCCAAAATCTTGATGACCCCAATCTCTTGTTTTGTACGTTTTTTCCACGTGTCTTGACATCCAATGTATTCCTGCAAAGTTTGGTGAAGATCTGAGTATGTAGTTTTTGACCTTATATGGAACCTCCTTTCTGAAAATTTGAAAATTCTTAAAAAATTCGTCCATAATCTTGATGTCTCCAATCTCTTGTTTTGTACGTTTTTTCCACGTGTCTTGACATCCAATGTATCCATGCAAAGTTTGGTGAAGATCTGAGTATGTCGTTTTTGACCTTATCTGGAACCTCCTTTCTGAAAATTTGAAAATTCTTAAAAAATTCTTCGAAAATCTTGATGTCTCCAATCTCTTGTTTTGTACGTTTTTTCCACGTGTCTTGACATGCAAAGTATCCCTGCAACGTTTGGTGAAGATCTGAGTTTGTAGTTTTTGACCTTATCTGGAACCTCCTATCTGAAAATTTGAAAATTCTTCAAAAATTCGTCCAAAATCTTGATGTCTCCAATCTCTTGTTTTGTACGTTTTTTCTACGTGTCTTGACATCCAATGTATCCCTGCTAAGTTTGGTGAAGATCTGAGTATGTAGTTTTTGACCTTATATGGAACCTCCTTTCTGAAAATTTGAAAATTCTTAAAAAAATTCGTCCAAAATCTTGATGTCTCCAATCTCTTGTTTTGTACGTTTTTTCCACGTGTCTTGACATCCAATGTATCCCTGCAAAGTTTGGTGAAGATCTGAGTATGTAGTTTTTGACCTTATATGGAACCTCATATCTGAAAATTTGAAAATTCTTAAAAAATTCGACCAAAATCTTGATGTCTCCAATCCTATGTTTTGTATGTTTTTTCCACGTGTCTTGACATCCAATGTATCCATGCAAAGTTTGGTGAAGATCTGAGTATGTAGTTTTTGACCTTATATGGAACCTCCTATCTGAAAATTTGAAAATTCTTAAAAAATTCGTCCAAAATCTTGATGTCTCCAATCTCTTGTTTTGTACGTTTTTTCCACGTGTCTTGACATCCAATGTATCCCTGCAAAGTTTGGTGAAGATCTGAGTATGTAGTTTTTGACCTTATCTGGAACCTCCCATCTGAAAATTTGAAAATTCCTAAAAAATCCGTCCAAAATCTTGATGACCTCAATCTCTTGTTTTGTACGTTTTTCCACGTGTCTTGACATCCAATGTATCCCTGCAAAGTTTGGTGAAGATCTGAGTATGTAGTTTTTGACCTTATATGGAACCTCCCATCTAAAAATTTGAAAATTCCTAAAAAATCTGTCTAAAATCTTGATGTCCCCAATCCTATGTCTTGTATGTTTTTTCCACGTGTCTTGACATCCAATGTATCCCTGCAAAGTTTGGTGAAGATCTGAGTATGTAGTTTTTGACCTTATATGGAACCTCATATCTGAAAATTTGAAAATTCTTAAAAAATTCGACCAAAATCTTGATGTCTCCAATCCTATGTTTTGTATGTTTTTTCCACGTTTCTTGACATCCAATGTATCCATGCAAATTTATGTGAAGATCTGAGTATGTAGTTTTTGACCTTATATGGAACCTCCTATCTGAAAATTTGAGAATTCTTGAAAAATTCGTCCAAAATCTTGATGTCTCCAATCTCTTGTATTGTACGTTTTTTCCACGTGTCTTGACATCCAATGTATCCCTGCAAAGTTTGGTGAAGATCTGAGTATGTAGTTTTTGACCTTATCTGGAACCTCCCATCTGAAAATTTGAAAATTCCTAAAAAATCCGTCCAAAATCTTGATGACCTCAATCTCTTGTTTTGTACGTTTTTTCCACGTGTCTTGACATCCAATGTATCCCTGCATTGTTTGGTGAAGATCTGAGTATGTAGTTTTTGACCTTATATGGAACCTCTTATCTGAAAATTTGAAAATTCTTAAAAATATTTGACCAAAATCTTGATGTCCCCAATCCTATGTTTTGTATGTTTTTTCCACGTGTCTTGACATCCAATGTATTTCTGCAAAGTTTGGTGAAGATCTGAGTATGTCGTTTTTGACCTTATCTGGAACATCCTTTCTGAAAATTTGAAAATTCTTAAAAAATTCGTCCAAAATCTTGATGTCTCCAATCTCTTGTTTTGTACGTTTTTTCCACGTGTCTTGACATCCAATGTATTCCTGCAAAGTTTGGTGAAGATCTGAGTATGTAGTTTTTGACCTTATATGGAACCTCCCATCTGAAAATTTGAAAATTCCTAAAAAATTCGACCAAAATCTTGATGTCTCCAATCATATGTTTTGTATGTTTTTCCACGTGTCTTGACATCCAATGTATCCATGCAAAGTTTGGTGAAGATCTGAGTATGTAGTTTTTGACCTTATCTGGAACCTCCCATCTGAAAATTTGAAAATTTTTAAAAAATTCGTCCAAAATCTTGATGTCTCCAATCTCTTGTTTTATACGTTTTTTCCACGTGTCTTGACCTCCAATGTATCCCTGCAATGTTTGGTGAAGATCTGAGTATGTAGTTTTTGACCTTATATGGAACCTCCTATCTGAAAATTTGAAAATTCTTAAAAAATTTGACCAAAATCTTGATGTCCCCAATCCTATGTTTTGTATGTTTTTTCCACGTGTCTTGACATCCAATGTATCCGTGCAAAGTTTGGTGAAGATCTGAGTATGTCGTTTTTGACCTTATCTGGAACATCCTTTCTGAAAATTTGAAAATTCTTAAAAAATTCGTCCAAAATCTTGATGTCTCCAATCTCTTGTTTTGTACGTTTTTTCCACGTGTCTTGACATCCAATGTATCCCTGCAAAGTTTGGTGAAGATCTGAGTATGTAGTTTTTGACCTTATATGGAACCTCCTTTCTGAAAATTTGAAAATTCTTAAAAAAATCGTAGAAAATCTTGATGTCTCCAATCTCTTGTTTTGTACGTTTTTTCCACGTGTCTTGACATCCAATGTATCCCTCCAAAGTTTGGTGAAGATCTGAGTATGTAGTTTTTGACCTTATATGGAACCTCCCATCTGAAAATTTGAAAATTCCTAAAAAATCCGTCTAAAATCTTGATGTCCCCAATCCTATGTCTTGTATGTTTTTTCCACGTGTCTTGACATCCAATGTATCCCTGCAAAGTTTGGTGAAGATCTGAGTATGTAGTTTTTGACCTTATATGGAACCTCATATCTGAAAATTTGAAAATTCTTAAAAAATTCGACCAAAATCTTGATGTCTCCAATCCTATGTTTTGTATGTTTTTTCCACGTGTCTTGACATCCAATGTATCCATGCAAAGTTTGGTGAAGATCTGAGTATGTAGTTTTTGACCTTATATGGAACCTCCTATCTGAAAATTTGAAAATTCTTAAAAAATTCGTCCAAAATCTTGATGTCTCCAATCTCTTGTTATGTACGTTTTTTCCACGTGTCTTGACATCCAATGTATCCCTGCAAAGTTTGGTGAAGATCTGAGTATGTAGTTTTTGACCTTATCTGGAACCTCCCATCTGAAAATTTGAAAATTCCTAAAAAATCCGTCCAAAATCTTGATGACCTCAATCTCTTGTTTTGTACGTTTTTTCCACGTGTCTTGACATCCATTGTATCCCTGCAAAGTTTGGTGAAGATCTGAGTATGTAGTTTTTGACCTTATCTGGAACCTCCTATCTGAAAATTTGAAAATTGTTAAAAAATTCGTCCAAAATCTTGATGTCTCCAATCTCTTGTTTTGTACGTTTTTCCCACGTGTCTTGACATCCAATGTATCCCTGCAAAGTTTGGTGAAGATCTGAGTATGTAGTTTTTGACCTTATCTGGAACCTCCTATCTGAAAATTTGAAAATTCCTAAAAAATCCGTCCAAAATCTTGATGACCTCAATCTCTTGTTTTGTACGTTTTTTCACGTGTCTTGACATGCAATGTATCCCTGCAAAGTTTGGTGAAGATCTGAGTATGTAGTTTTTGACCTTATCTGGAACCTCCTTTCTGAAAATTTGAAAATTCCTAAAAAATCCGTCCAAAATCTTGATGTCCCCAATCCTATGTTTTGTATGTTTTTTCCACGTGTCTTGACATCCAATGTATCCATGCAAAGTTTGGTGAAGATCTGAGTATGTAGTTTTTGACCTTATATGGAACCTCCTTTCTGAAAATTTGAAAATTCTTAAAAAATTCGTCCAAAATCTTGATGTCTCCAATCTCTTGTTTTGTACGTTTTTTCCACGTGTCTTGACATCCAATGTATCCCTGCAAAGTTTGGTGAAGATCTGAGTATGTAGTTTTTGACCTTATATGAAACCTCCTATCTGAAAATTTGAAAATTCTTAAAAAATTCGACCAAAATCTTGATGTCCCCAATTCTATGTTTTGTATGTTTTTTCCACGTGTCTTGACATCCAATGTATCCATGCAAAGTTTGGTGAAGATCTGAGTATATCGTTTTTGATCTCATCTGGAACCTCTCATCTGAAAATTTGAAAATTCTTAAAAAATTCGTCCAAAATCTTGATGTCTCCAATCTCTTGTTTTGTACGTTTTTTCCACGTGTCTTGACATCCAATGTTCCCTGCAATGTTTGGTGAAGATCTGAGTATGTAGTTTTTGACCTCATATGGAACCTCCTATCTGAAAATTTGAAAATTCTTAAAAAATTTGACCAAAATCTTGATGTCCCCAATCCTATGTTTTGTATGTTTTTCCCACGTGTCTTGACATCCAATGTATCCCTGCAAAGTTTGGTGAAGATCTGAGTATGTAGTTTTTGACCTTATCTGGAACCTCCTATCTGAAAATTTGAAAATTCTTAAAAAATTCGTCCAAAATCTTGATGACCCCAATCTCTTGTTTTGTACGTTTTTTCCACGTGTCTTGACATCCAATGTATTCCTGCAAAGTTTGGTGAAGATCTGAGTATGTAGTTTTTGACCTTATATGGAACCTCCTTTCTGAAAATTTGAAAATTCTTAAAAAATTCGTCCATAATCTTGATGTCTCCAATCTCTTGTTTTGTACGTTTTTTCCACGTGTCTTGACATCCAATGTATCCATGCAAAGTTTGGTGAAGATCTGAGTATGTCGTTTTTGACCTTATCTGGAACCTCCCATCTGAAAATTTGAAAATTCTTAAAAAATTCTTCGAAAATCTTGATGTCTCCAATCTCTTGTTTTGTACGTTTTTTCCACGTGTCTTGACATGCAAAGTATCCCTGCAACGTTTGGTGAAGATCTGAGTTTGTAGTTTTTGACCTTATCTGGAACCTCCTATATGAAAATTTGAAAATTCTTCAAAAATTCGTCCAAAATCTTGATGTCTCCAATCTCTTGTTTTGTACGTTTTTTCTACGTGTCTTGACATCCAATGTATCCCTGCAATGTTTGGTGAAGATCTGAGTATGTAGTGTTTGACCTTATATGGAACCTCCTATCTGAAAATTTGAAAATTCTTAAAAAATTTGACCAAAATCTTGATGTCCCCAATCCTATGTTTTGTATGTATTTTCCACGTGTCTTGACATCCAATGTATCCCTGCAAAGTTTGGTGAAGATCTGAGTATGTAGTTTTTGACCTTATCTGGAACCTCCTTTCTGAAAATTTGAAAATTCTTAAAAAATTCGTCCAAAATCTTGATGTCTCCACTCTCTTGTTTTGTACGTTTTTTCCACGTGTCTTGACATGCAAAGTATCCCTGCAACGTTTGGTGAAGATCTGAGTATGTCGTTTTTGACCTTATCTGGAAGCTCCCATCTGAAAATTTGAAAATTCTTAAAAAATTCGTCGAAAATCTTGATGTCTCCAATCTCTTGTTTTGTACGTTTTTTCCACGTGTCTTGACATGCAAAGTATCCCTGCAACGTTTGGTGAAGATCTGAGTATGTAGTTTTTGACCTTATCTGGAACTTCCTATCTGAAAATTTGAAAATACTTCAAAAATTCGTCCAAAATCTTGATGCCTCCAATCTCTTGTTTTGTACGATTTTCCCACGTGTCTTGACATCCAATGTATCCCTGCAAAGTTTGGTGAAGATCTGAGTATGTAGTTTTTGACCTTATCTGGAACCTCCTATCTGAAAATTTGAAAATTCCTAAAAAATCCGTCCAAAATCTTGATGACCTCAATCTCTTGTTTTGTACGTTTTTTCCACGTGTCTTGACATGCAATGTATCCCTGCAAAGTTTGGTGAAGATCTGAGTATGTAGTTTTTGACCTTATCTGGAACCTCCTTTCTGAAAATTTGAAAATTCCTAAAAAATCCGTCCAAAATCTTGATGTCCCCAATCCTATGTCTTGTATGTTTTTTCCACGTGTCTTGACATCCAATGTATCCATGCAAAGTTTGGTGAAGATCTGAGTATGTAGTTTTTGACCTTATATGGAACCTCCTTTCTGAAAATTTGAAAATTCTTAAAAAATTCGTCCAAAATCTTGATGTCTTCAATCTCTTGTTTTGTACGTTTTTTCCACGTGTCTTGACATCCAATGTATCCCTGCAAAGTTTGGTGAAGATCTGAGTATGTAGTTTTTGACCTTATATGAAACCTCCTATCTGAAAATTTGAAAATTCTTAAAAAATTCGACCAAAATCTTGATGTCCCCAATTCTATGTTTTGTATGTTTTTTCCACGTGTCTTGACATCCAATGTATCCATGCAAAGTTTGGTGAAGATCTGAGTATATCGTTTTTGATCTCATCTGGAACCTCCCATCTGAAAATTTGAAAATTCTTAAAGAATTCGTCGAAAATCTTGATGTCTCCAATCTCTTGTTTTGTACGTTTTTTCCACGTGTCTTGACATCCAATGTTCCCTGCAATGTTTGGTGAAGATCTGAGTATGTAGTTTTTGACCTCATATGGAACCTCCTATCTGAAAATTTGAAAATTCTTAAAAAATTTGACCAAAATCTTGATGTCCCCAATCCTATGTTTTGTATGTTTTTCCCACGTGTCTTGACATCCAATGTATCCCTGCAAAGTTTGGTGAAGATCTGAGTATGTAGTTTTTGACCTTATCTGGAACCTCCTATCTGAAAATTTGAAAATTCTTAAAAAATTCGTCCAAAATCTTGATGACCCCAATCTCTTGTTTTGTACGTTTTTTCCACGTGTCTTGACATCCAATGTATTCCTGCAAAGTTTGGTGAAGATCTGAGTATGTAGTTTTTGACCTTATATGGAACCTCCTTTCTGAAAATTTGAAAATTCTTAAAAAATTCGTCCATAATCTTGATGTCTCCAATCTCTTGTTTTGTACGTTTTTTCCACGTGTCTTGACATCCAATGTTCCCTGCAATGTTTGGTGAAGTTCTGAGTATGTAGTTTTTGACCTCATATGGAACCTCCTATCTGAAAATTTGAAAATTCTTAAAAAATTTGACCAAAATCTTGATGTCCCCAATCCTATGTTTTGTATGTTTTTCCCACGTGTCTTGACATCCAATGTATCCCTGCAAAGTTTGGTGAAGATCTGAGTATGTAGTTTTTGACCTTATCTGGAACCTCCTATCTGAAAATTTGAAAATTCTTAAAAAATTCGTCCAAAATCTTGATGACCCCAATCTCTTGTTTTGTACGTTTTTTCCACGTGTCTTGACATCCAATGTATTCCTGCAAAGTTTGGTGAAGATCTGAGTATGTAGTTTTTGACCTTATCTGGAACCTCCTATCTGAAAATTTGAAAATTCTTAAAAAATTCGTCCAAAATCTTGATGTCTCCAATCTCTTGTTTTGTACGTTTTTTCCACGTGTCTTGACATCCAATGTATCCATGCAAAGTTTGGTGAAGATCTGAGTATGTCGTTTTTGACCTTATCTGGAACCTCCCATCTGAAAATTTGAAAATTCTTAAAAAATTCGTCGAAAATCTTGATGTCTCCAATCTCTTGTTTTGTACGTTTTTTCCACGTGTCTTGACATGCAAAGTATCCCTGCAACGTTTGGTGAAGATCTGAGTTTGTAGTTTTTGACCTTATCTGGAACCTCCTATCTGAAAATTTGAAAATTCTTCAAAAATTCGTCCAAAATCTTGATGTCTCCAATCTCTTGTTTTGTACGTTTTTTCTACGTGTCTTGACATCCAATGTATCCCTGCAATGTTTGGTGAAGATCTGAGTATGTAGTGTTTGACCTTATATGGAACCTCCTATCTGAAAATTTGAAAATTCTTAAAAAATTTGACCAAAATCTTGATATCCCCAATCCTATGTTTTGTATGATTTTTCCACGTGTCTTGACATCCAATGTATCCATGCAAAGTTTGGTGAAGATCTGAGTATGTAGTTTTTGACCTTATATGGAACCTCCTATCTGAAAATTTGAAAATTCTTAAAAAATTCGTCCAAAATCTTGATGTCTCCAATCTCTTGTTTTGTACGTTTTTTCCGCGTGTCTTGACATCCAATGTATCCCTGCAAAGTTTGGTGAAGATCTGAGTATGTAGTTTTTGTCCTTATCTGGAACCTCCCATCTGAAAATTTGAAAATTCATAAAAAATCCATCCAAAATTTTGATGACCCCAATATCTTGTTTTGTACGTTTTTTCCACGTGTCTTGACATCCAATGTATCCCTGCAATGTTTGGTGAAGATCTGAGTATGTAGTTTTTGAACTTATATGGAACCTCCTATCTGAAAATTTGAAAATTCTTAAAAAATTTGACCAAAATCTTGATGTCCCCAATCCTATGTTTTGTATGTATTTTCCACGTGTCTTGACATCCAATGTATCCCTGCAAAGTTTGGTGAAGATCTGAGTATGTAGTTTTTGACCTTACCTGGAACCTCCTTTCTGAAAATTTGAAAATTCTTAAAAAATTCGTCCAAAATCTTGATGTCTCCACTCTCTTGTTTTGTACGTTTTTTCCACGTGTCTTGACATGCAAAGTATCCCTGCAACGTTTGGTGAAGATCTGAGTATGTCGTTTTTGACCTTATCTGGAACCTCCCATCTGAAAATTTGAAAATTCTTAAAAAATTCCTCGAAAATCTTGATGTCTCCAATCTCTTGTTTTGTACGTTTTTTCCACGTGTCTTGACATGCAAAGTATCCCTGCAACGTTTGGTGAAGATCTGAGTATGTAGTTTTTGACCTTATCTGGAACCTCCTATCTGAAAATTTGAAAATACTTCAAAAATTCGTCCAAAATCTTGATGTCTCCAATCTCTTGTTTTGTACGTTTTTCCCACGTGTCTTGACATCCAATGTATCCCTGCAAAGTTTGGTGAAGATCTGAGTATGTAGTTTTTGACCTTATCTGGAACCTCCTATCTGAAAATTTGAAAATTCCTAAAAAATCCGTCCAAAATCTTGATGACCTCAATCTCTTGTTTTGTACGTTTTTTCCACGTGTCTTGACATGCAATGTATCCCTGCAAAGTTTGGTGAAGATCTGAGTATGTAGTTTTTGACCTTATCTGGAACCTCCTTTCTGAAAATTTGAAAATTCCTAAAAAATCCGTCCAAAATCTTGATGTCCCCAATCCTATGTTTTGTATGTTTTTTCCACGTGTCTTGACATCCAATGTATCCATGCAAAGTTTGGTGAAGATCTGAGTATGTAGTTTTTGACCTTATATGGAACCTCCTTTCTGAAAATTTGAAAATTCTTAAAAAATTCGTCCAAAATCTTGATGTCTTCAATCTCTTGTTTTGTACGTTTTTTCCACGTGTCTTGACATCCAATGTATCCCTGCAAAGTTTGGTGAAGATCTGAGTATGTAGTTTTTGACCTTATATGAAACCTCCTATCTGAAAATTTGAAAATTCTTAAAAAATTCGACCAAAATCTTGATGTCCCCAATTCTATGTTTTGTATGTTTTTTCCACGTGTCTTGACATCCAATGTATCCATGCAAAGTTTGGTGAAGATCTGAGTATATCGTTTTTGATCTCATCTGGAACCTCCCATCTGAAAATTTGAAAATTCTTAAAGAATTCGTCGAAAATCTTGATGTCTCCAATCTCTTGTTTTGTACGTTTTTTCCACGTGTCTTGACATCCAATGTTCCCTGCAATGTTTGGTGAAGATCTGAGTATGTAGTTTTTGACCTCATATGGAACCTCCTATCTGAAAATTTGAAAATTCTTAAAAAATTTGACCAAAATCTTGATGTCCCCAATCCTATGTTTTGTATGTTTTTCCCACGTGTCTTGACATCCAATGTATCCCTGCAAAGTTTGGTGAAGATCTGAGTATGTAGTTTTTGACCTTATCTGGAACCTCCTTTCTGAAAATTTGAAAATTCTTAAAAAATTCGTCCATAATCTTGATGTCTCCAATCTCTTGTTTTGTACGTTTTTTCCACGTGTCTTGACATCCAATGTATCCATGCAAAGTTTGGTGAAGATCTGAGTATGTCGTTTTTGACCTTATCTGGAACCTCCCATCTGAAAATTTGAAAATTCTTAAAAAATTCGTCGAAAATCTTGATGTCTCCAATCTCTTGTTTTGTACGTTTTTTCCACGTGTCTTGACATGCAAAGTATCCCTGCAACGTTTGGTGAAGATCTGAGTTTGTAGTTTTTGACCTTATCTGGAACCTCCTATCTGAAAATTTGAAAATTCTTCAAAAATTCGTCCAAAATCTTGATGTCTCCAATCTCTTGTTTTGTACGTTTTTTCTACGTGTCTTGACATCCAATGTATCCCTGCAATGTTTGGTGAAGATCTGAGTATGTAGTGTTTGACCTTATATGGAACCTCCTATCTGAAAATTTGAAAATTCTTAAAAAATTTGACCAAAATCTTGATATCCCCAATCCTATGTCTTGTATGTTTTTTCCACGTGTCTTGACATCCAATGTATCCATGCAAAGTTTGGTGAAGATCTGAGTATGTAGTTTTTGACCTTATATGGAACCTCCTATCTGAAAATTTGAAAATTCTTAAAAAATTCGTCCAAAATCTTGATGTCTCCAATCTCTTGTTTTGTATGTTTTTTCCACGTGTCTTGACATCCAATGTATCCATGCAAAGTTTGGTGAAGATCTGAGTATGTAGTTTTTGACCTTATATGGAACCTCCTTTCTGAAAATTTGAAAATTCTTAAAAAATTCGTCCAAAATCTTGATGTCTCCACTCTCTTGTTTTGTACGTTTTTTCCACGTGTCTTGACATGCAAAGTATCCCTGCAACGTTTGGTGAAGATCTGAGTATGTCGTTTTTGACCTTATCTGGAACCTCCCATCTGAAAATTTGAAAATTCTTAAAAAATTCGTCGAAAATCTTGATGTCTCCAATCTCTTGTTTTGTACGTTTTTTCCACGTGTCTTGACATGCAAAGTATCCCTGCAACGTTTGGTGAAGATCTGAGTATGTAGTTTTTGACCTTATCTGGAACCTCCTATCTGAAAATTTGAAAATACTTCAAAAATTCGTCCAAAATCTTGATGTCTCCAATCTCTTGTTTTGTACGTTTTTTCCACGTGTCTTGACATCCAGTGTATCCCTGCAAAGTTTGGTGAAGATCTGAGTATGTAGTTTTTGACCTTATCTGGAACCTCCTATCTGAAAATTTGAAAATTGTTAAAAAATTCGTCCAAAATCTTGATGTCTCCAATCTCTTGTTTTGTACGTTTTTCCCACGTGTCTTGACATCCAATGTATCCCTGCAAAGTTTGGTGAAGATCTGAGTATGTAGTTTTTGACCTTATCTGGAACCTCCTATCTGAAAATTTGAAAATTCCTAAAAAATCCGTCCAAAATCTTGATGACCTCAATCTCTTGTTTTGTACGTTTTTTCCACGTGTCTTGACATGCAATGTATCCCTGCAAAGTTTGGTGAAGATCTGAGTATGTAGTTTTTGACCTTATCTGGAACCTCCTTTCTGAAAATTTGAAAATTCCTAAAAAATCCGTCCAAAATCTTGATGTCGTTTATCCTATGTTTTGTATGTTTTTTCCACGTGTCTTGACATCCAATGTATCCATGCAAAGTTTGGTGAAGATCTGAGTATGTAGTTTTTGACCTTATATGGAACCTCCTTTCTGAAAATTTGAAAATTCTTAAAAAATTCGTCCAAAATCTTGATGTCTCCAATCTCTTGTTTTGTACGTTTTTTCCACGTGTCTTGACATCCAATGTATCCCTGCAAAGATTGGTGAAGATCTGAGTATGTAGTTTTTGACCTTATATGAAACCTCCTATCTGAAAATTTGAAAATTCTTAAAAAATTCGACCAAAATCTTGATGTCCCCAATTATATGTTTTGTATGTTTTTTCCACGTGTCTTGACATCCAATGTATCCATGCAAAGTTTGGTGAAGATCTGAGTATATCGTTTTTGATCTCATCTGGAACCTCCTATCTGAAAATTTGAAAATTCTTAAAGAATTCGTCGAAAATCTTGATGTCTCCAATCTCTTGTTTTGTACGTTTTTTCCACGTGTCTTGACATCCAATGTTCCCTGCAATGTTTGGTGAAGATCTGAGTATGTAGTTTTTGACCTCATATGGAACCTCCTATCTGAAAATTTGAAAATTCTTAAAAAATTTGACCAAAATCTTGATGTCCCCAATCCTATGTTTTGTATGTTTTTTCCACGTGTCTTGACATCCAATGTTCCCTGCAATGTTTGGTGAAGATCTGAGTATGTAGTTTTTGACCTTATCTGGAACCTCCTATCTGAACATTTGAAAATTCTTAAAAAATTCGTCCAAAATCTTGATGACCCCAATCTCTTGTTTTGTACGTTTTTTCCACGTGTCTTGACATCCAATGTATTCCTGCAAAGTTTGGTGAAGATCTGAGTATGTAGTTTTTGACCTTATCTGGAACCTCCTATCTGAAAATTTGAAAATTCTTAAAAAATTTGACCAAAATCTTGATATCCCCAATCCTATGTTTTGTATGTTTTTTCCACGTGTCTTGACATCCAATGTATCCATGCAAAGTTTGGTGAAGATCTGAGTATGTAGTTTTTGACCTTATATGGAACCTCCTATCTGAAAATTTGAAAATTCTTAAAAAATTCGTCCAAAATCTTGATGTCTCCAATCTCTTGTTTTGTACGTTTTTTCCGCGTGTCTTGACATCCAATGTATCCCTGCAAAGTTTGGTGAAGATCTGAGTATGTAGTTTTTGTCCTTATCTGGAACCTCCCATCTGAAAATTTGAAAATTCATAAAAAATCCGTCCAAAATTTTGATGACCCCAATATCTTGTTTTGTACGTTTTTTCCAAAGTGTCTTGACATCCAATGTATCCCTGCAATGTTTGGTGAAGATCTGAGTATGTAGTTTTTGAACTTATATGGAACCTCCTATCTGAAAATTTGAAAATTCTTAAAAAATTTGACCAAAATCTTGATGTCCCCAATCCTATGTTTTGTATGTATTTTCCACGTGTCTTGACATCCAATGTATCCCTGCAAAGTTTGGTGAAGATCTGAGTATGTAGTTTTTGACCTTATCTGGAACCTCCTTTCTGAAAATTTGAAAATTCTTAAAAAATTCGTCCAAAATCTTGATGTCTCCACTCTCTTGTTTTGTACGTTTTTTCCACGTGTCTTGACATGCAAAGTATCCCTGCAACGTTTGGTGAAGATCTGAGTATGTCGTTTTTGACCTTATCTGGAACCTCCCATCTGAAAATTTGAAAATTCTTAAAAAATTCGTCGAAAATCTTGATGTCTCCAATCTCTTGTTTTGTACGTTTTTTCCACGTGTCTTGACATGCAAAGTATCCCTGCAACGTTTGGTGAAGATCTGAGTATGTAGTTTTTGACCTTATCTGGAACCTCCTATCTGAAAATTTGAAAATACTTCAAAAATTCGTCCAAAATCTTGATGTCTCCAATCTCTTGTTTTGTACGTTTTTCCCACGTGTCTTGACATCCAATGTATCCCTGCAAAGTTTGGTGAAGATCTGAGTATGTAGTTTTTGACCTTATCTGGAACCTCCTATCTGAAAATTTGAAAATTCCTAAAAAATCCGTCCAAAATCTTGATGACCTCAATCTCTTGTTTTGTACGTTTTTTCCACGTGTCTTGACATGCAATGTATCCCTGCAAAGTTTGGTGAAGATCTGAGTATGTAGTTTTTGACCTTATCTGGAACCTCCTTTCTGAAAATTTGAAAATTCCTAAAAAATCCGTCCAAAATCTTGATGTCCCCAATCCTATGTTTTGTATGTTTTTTCCACGTGTCTTGACATCCAATGTATCCATGCAAAGTTTGGTGAAGATCTGAGTATGTAGTTTTTGACCTTATATGGAACCTCCTTTCTGAAAATTTGAAAATTCTTAAAAAATTCGTCCAAAATCTTGATGTCTTCAATCTCTTGTTTTGTACGTTTTTTCCACGTGTCTTGACATCCAATGTATCCCTGCAAAGTTTGGTGAAGATCTGAGTATGTAGTTTTTGACCTTATATGAAACCTCCTATCTGAAAATTTGAAAATTCTTAAAAAATTCGACCAAAATCTTGATGTCCCCAATTCTATGTTTTGTATGTTTTTTCCACGTGTCTTGACATCCAATGTATCCATGCAAAGTTTGGTGAAGATCTGAGTATATCGTTTTTGATCTCATCTGGAACCTCCCATCTGAAAATTTGAAAATTCTTAAAGAATTCGTCGAAAATCTTGATGTCTCCAATCTCTTGTTTTGTACGTTTTTTCCACGTGTCTTGACATCCAATGTTCCCTGCAATGTTTGGTGAAGATCTGAGTATGTAGTTTTTGACCTCATATGGAACCTCCTATCTGAAAATTTGAAAATTCTTAAAAAATTTGAACAAAATCTTGATGTCCCCAATCCTATGTTTTGTATGTTTTTCCCACGTGTCTTGACATCCAATGTATCCCTGCAAAGTTTGGTGAAGATCTGAGTATGTAGTTTTTGACCTTATCTGGAACCTCCTATCTGAAAATTTGAAAATTCTTAAAAAATTCGTCCAAAATCTTGATGACCCCAATCTCTTGTTTTGTACGTTTTTTCCACGTGTCTTGACATCCAATGTATTCCTGCAAAGTTTGGTGAAGATCTGAGTATGTAGTTTTTGACCTTATATGGAACCTCCTTTCTGAAAATTTGAAAATTCTTAAAAAATTCGTCCATAATCTTGATGTCTCCAATCTCTTGTTTTGTACGTTTTTTCCACGTGTCTTGACATCCAATGTATCCATGCAAAGTTTGGTGAAGATCTGAGTATGTCGTTTTTGACCTTATCTGGAACCTCCCATCTGAAAATTTGAAAATTCTTAAAAAATTCGTCGAAAATCTTGATGTCTCCAATCTCTTGTTTTGTACGTTTTTTCCACGTGTCTTGACATGCAAAGTATCCCTGCAACGTTTGGTGAAGATCTGAGTTTGTAGTTTTTGACCTTATCTGGAACCTCCTATCTGAAAATTTGAAAATTCTTCAAAAATTCGTCCAAAATCTTGATGTCTCCAATCTCTTGTTTTGTACGTTTTTTCTACGTGTCTTGACATCCAATGTATCCCTGCAATGTTTGGTGAAGATCTGAGTATGTAGTGTTTGACCTTATATGGAACCTCCTATCTGAAAATTTGAAAATTCTTAAAAAATTTGACCAAAATCTTGATATCCCCAATCCTATGTTTTGTATGTTTTTTCCACGTGTCTTGACATCCAATGTATCCATGCAAAGTTTGGTGAAGATCTGAGTATGTAGTTTTTGACCTTATATGGAACCTCCTATCTGAAAATTTGAAAATTCTTAAAAAATTTGACCAAAATCTTGATGTCCCCAATCCTATGTTTTGTATGTATTTTCCACGTGTCTTGACATCCAATGTATCCCTGCAAAGTTTGGTGAAGATCTGAGTATGTAGTTTTTGACCTTATCTGGAACCTCCTTTCTGAAAATTTGAAAATTCTTAAAAAATTCGTCCAAAATCTTGATGTCTCCACTCTCTTGTTTTGTACGTTTTTTCCACGTGTCTTGACATGCAAAGTATCCCTGCAACGTTTGGTGAAGATCTGAGTATGTCGTTTTTGACCTTATCTGGAACCTCCCATCTGAAAATTTGAAAATTCTTAAAAAATTCGTCGAAAATCTTGATGTCTCCAATCTCTTGTTTTGTACGTTTTTTCCACGTGTCTTGACATGCAAAGTATCCCTGCAACGTTTGGTGAAGATCTGAGTATGTAGTTTTTGACCTTATCTGGAACCTCCTATCTGAAAATTTGAAAATACTTCAAAAATTCGTCCAAAATCTTGATGTCTCCAATCTCTTGTTTTGTACGTTTTTTCCACGTGTCTTGACATCCAGTGTATCCCTGCAAAGTTTGGTAAAGATCTGAGTATGTAGTTTTTGACCTTATCTGGAACCTCCTATCTGAAAATTTGAAAATTGTTAAAAAATTCGTCCAAAATCTTGATGTCTCCAATCTCTTGTTTTGTACGTTTTTCCCACGTGTCTTGACATCCAATGTATCCCTGCAAAGTTTGGTGAAGATCTGAGTATGTAGTTTTTGACCTTATCTGGAACCTCCTATCTGAAAATTTGAAAATTCCTAAAAAATCCGTCCAAAATCTTGATGACCTCAATCTCTTGTTTTGTACGTTTTTTCCACGTGTCTTGACATGCAATGTATCCCTGCAAAGTTTGGTGAAGATCTGAGTATGTAGTTTTTGACCTTATCTGGAACCTCCTTTCTGAAAATTTGAAAATTCCTAAAAAATCCGTCCAAAATCTTGATGTCGTTTATCCTATGTTTTGTATGTTTTTTCCACGTGTCTTGACATCCAATGTATCCTTGCAAAGTTTGGTGAAGATCTGAGTATGTAGTTTTTGACCTTATATGGAACCTCCTTTCTGAAAATTTGAAAATTCTTAAAAAATTCGTCCAAAATCTTGATGTCTCCAATCTCTTGTTTTGTACGTTTTTTCCACGTGTCTTGACATCCAATGTATCCCTGCAAAGATTGGTGAAGATCTGAGTATGTAGTTTTTGACCTTATATGAAACCTCCTATCTGAAAATTTGAAAATTCTTAAAAAATTCGACCAAAATCTTGATGTCCCCAATTCTATGTTTTGTATGTTTTTTCCACGTGTCTTGACATCCAATGTATCCATGCAAAGTTTGGTGAAGATCTGAGTATATCGTTTTTGATCTCATCTGGAACCTCCCATCTGAAAATTTGAAAATTCTTAAAGAATTCGTCGAAAATCTTGATGTCTCCAATCTCTTGTTTTGTACGTTTTTTCCACGTGTCTTGACATCCAATGTTCCCTGCAATGTTTGGTGAAGATCTGAGTATGTAGTTTTTGACCTCATATGGAACCTCCTATCTGAAAATTTGAAAATTCTTAAAAAATTTGACCAAAATCTTGATATCCCCAATCCTATGTTTTGTATGTTTTTTCCACGTGTCTTGACATCCAATGTATCCATGCAAAGTTTGGTGAAGATCTGAGTATGTAGTTTTTGACCTTATATGGAACCTCCTATCTGAAAATTTGAAAATTCTTAAAAAATTCGTCCAAAATCTTGATGTCTCCAATCTCTTGTTTTGTACGTTTTTTTAGCGTGTCTTGACATCCAATGTATCCCTGCAAAGTTTGGTGAAGATCTGAGTATGTAGTTTTTGTCCTTATCTGGAACCTCCCATCTGAAAATTTGAAAATTCATAAAAAATCCGTCCAAAATTTTGATGACCCCAATATCTTGTTTTGTACGTTTTTTCCACGTGTCTTGACATCCAATGTATCCCTGCAATGTTTGGTGAAGATCTGAGTATGTAGTTTTTGAACTTATATGGAACCTCCTATCTGAAAATTTGAAAATTCTTAAAAAATTTGACCAAAATCTTGATGTCCCCAATCCTATGTTTTGTATGTATTTTCCACGTGTCTTGACATCCAATGTATCCCTGCAAAGTTTGGTGAAGATCTGAGTATGTAGTTTTTGACCTTATCTGGAACCTCCTTTCTGAAAATTTGAAAATTCTTAAAAAATTCGTCCAAAATCTTGATGTCTCCACTCTCTTGTTTTGTACGTTTTTTCCACGTGTCTTGACATGCAAAGTATCCCTGCAACGTTTGGTGAAGATCTGAGTATGTCGTTTTTGACCTTATCTGGAACCTCCCATCTGAAAATTTGAAAATTCTTAAAAAATTCGTCGAAAATCTTGATGTCTCCAATCTCTTGTTTTGTACGTTTTTTCCACGTGTCTTGACATGCAAAGTATCCCTGCAACGTTTGGTGAAGATCTGAGTATGTAGTTTTTGACCTTATCTGGAACCTCCTATCTGAAAATTTGAAAATACTTCAAAAATTCGTCCAAAATCTTGATGTCTCCAATCTCTTGTTTTGTACGTTTTTTCCACGTGTCTTGACATCCAATGTATCCCTGCAAAGTTTGGTGAAGATCTGAGTATGTAGTTTTTGACCTTATCTGGAACCTCCCATCTGAAAATTTGAAAATTTTTAAAAAATTCGTCCAAAATCTTGATGTCTCCAATCTCTTGTTTTGTACGATTTTTCCACGTGTCTTGACCTCCAATGTATCCCTGCAATGTTTGGTGAAGATCTGAGTATGTAGTTTTTGACCTTATATGGAACCTCCTATCTGATAATTTGAAAATTCTTAAAAAATTTGACCAAAATCTTGATGTCCCCAATCCTATGTTTTGTATGTTTTTTCCACGTGTCTTGACATCCAATGTATCCCTGCAAAGTTTGGTGAAGATCTGAGTATGTAGTTTTTGACCTTATCTGGAACATCCTTTCTGAAAATTTGAAAATTCTTAAAAAATTCGTCCAAAATCTTGATGTCTCCAATCTCTTGTTTTGTACGTTTTTTCCACGTGTCTTGACATCCAATGTATCCCTGCAAAGTTTGGTGAAGATCTGAGTATGTAGTTTTTGACCTTATATGGAACCTCCTTTCTGAAAATTTGAAAATTCTTAAAAAATTCGTCCAAAATCTTGATGTCTCCAATCTCTTGTTTTGTACGTTTTTTCCACGTGTCTTGACATCCAATGTATCCCTGCAAAGTTTGGTGAAGATCTGAGTATGTAGTTTTTGACCTTATATGGAACCTCATATCTGAAAATTCTTAAAAAATTCGACCAAAATCTTGATGTCTCCAATCCTATGTTTTGTATGTTTTTTCCACGTGTCTTGACATCCAATGTATCCATGCAAAGTTTGGTGAAGATCTGAGTATGTAGTTTTTGACCTTATATGGAACCTCCTATCTGAAAATTTGAAAATTCTTAAAAAATTCGTCCAAAATCTTGATGTCTCCAATCTCTTGTTTTGTACGTTTTTTCCACGTGTCTTGACATCCAATGTATCCCTGCAAAGTTTGGTGAAGATCTGAGTATGTAGTTTTTGACCTTATCTGGAACCTCCCATCTGAAAATTTGAAAATTCCTAAAAAATCCGTCCAAAATCTTGATGACCTCAATCTCTTGTTTTGTACGTTTTTTCCACGTGTCTTGACATCCAATGTTTCCCTGCAAAGTTTGGTGAAGATCTGAGTATGTAGTTTTTGACCTTATATGGAACCTCCCATCTGAAAATTTGAAAATTCCTAAAAAATCTGTCTAAAATCTTGATGTCCCCAATCCTATGTCTTGTATGTTTTTTCCACGTGTCTTGACATCCAATGTATCCCTGCAAAGTTTGGTGAAGATCTGAGTATGTAGTTTTTGACCTTATTAGGAACCTCATATCTGAAAATTTGAAAATTCTTAAAAAAATCGACCAAAATCTTGATGTCTCCAATCCTATGTTTTGTATGTTTTTTCCACGTTTCTTGACATCCAATGTATCCATGCAAAGTTTGGTGAAGATCTGAGTATGTAGTTTTTGACCTTATATGGAACCTCCTATCTGAAAATTTGAGAATTCTTGAAAAATTCGTCCAAAATCTTGATGTCTCCAATCTCTTGTATTGTACGTTTTTTCCACGTGTCTTGACATCCAATGTATCCCTGCAAAGTTTGGTGAAGATCTGAGTATGTAGTTTTTGACATTATCTGGAACCTCCCATCTGAAAATTTGAAAATTCCTAAAAAATCCGTCCAAAATCTTGATGACCTCAATCTCTTGTTTTGTACGTTTTTTCCACGTGTCTTGACATCCAATGTATCCCTGCAATGTTTGGTGAAGATCTGAGTATGTAGTTTTTGACCTTATATGGAACCTCTTATCTGAAAATTTGAAAATTCTTAAAAATATTTGACCAAAATCTTGATGTCCCCAATCCTATGTTTTGTATGTTTTTTCCACGTGTCTTGACATCCAATGTTCCCTGCAATGTTTGGTGAAGATCTGAGTATGTAGTTTTTGACCTTATCTGGAACCTCCTATCTGAAAATTTGAAAATTCTTAAAAAATTCGTCCAAAACCTTGATGACCCCAATCTCTTGTTTTGTACGTTTTTTCCACGTGTCTTGACATCCAATGTATTCCTGCAAAGTTTGGTGAAGATCTGAGTATGTAGTTTTTGACCTTATATGGAACCTCCTTTCTGAAAATTTGAAAATTCTTAAAAAATTCGTCCATAATCTTGATGTCTCCAATCTCTTGTTTTGTACGTTTTTTCAACGTGTCTTGACATCCAATGTATCCATGCAAAGTTTGGTGAAGATCTGAGTATGTCGTTTTTGACCTTATCTGGAACCTCCCATCTGAAAATTTGAAAATTCTTAAAAAATTCGTCGAAAATCTTGATGTCTCCAATCTCTTGTTTTGTACGTTTTTTCCACGTGTCTTGACATGCAAAGTATCCCTGCAACGTTTGGTGAAGATCTGAGTTTGTAGTTTTTGACCTTATCTGGAACCTCCTATCTGAAAATTTGAAAATTCTTCAAAAATTCGTCCAAAATCTTGATGTCTCCAATCTCTTGTTTTGTACGTTTTTTCTACGTGTCTTGACATCCAATGTATCCCTGCAATGTTTGGAGAAGATCTGAGTATGTAGTGTTTGACCTTATATGGAACCTCCTATCTGAAAATTTGAAAATTCTTAAAAAATTTGACCAAAATCTTGATATCCCCAATCCTATGTTTTGTATGTTTTTTCCACGTGTCTTGACATCCAATGTATCCATGCAAAGTTTGGTGAAGATCTGAGTATGTAGTTTTTGACCTTATATGGAACCTCCTATCTGAAAATTTGAAAATTCTTAAAAAATTCGTCCAAAATCTTGATGTCTCCAATCTCTTGTTTTGTACGTTTTTTCCGCGTGTCTTGACATCCAATGTATCCCTGCAAAGTTTGGTGAAGATCTGAGTATGTAGTTTTTGTCCTTATCTGGAACCTCCCATCTGAAAATTTGAAAATTCATAAAAAATCCGT